>NC_053134.1:5944135-6244135 GCF_010015445.1 Perca fluviatilis
GTTGAAGGAATAATTGACGTTTGAGCCTATGTAAGTGGTGTTCATGACAGTTTAGACCAATGGAAAACGAATTATGGTCAGACCAAAGGGAACAGACTGCTCTCTAAAAGCTCTGTGAAAGCTGGCCATTGTTGCTTCATTCATTGTTGCCTCATTTGCTTTAGTTTGACAAACATCTAAAAATGTGCAACCACATGGAACAAAACTGTCATACTAACAAATTAGACAGTTAGCGGTTAACTACACTGCTCAAATATGTGGGCCTGAATGAAAAATATACTTAAGATGCATTTTACTCTTAGAAAGTTTTTAGTAGTAGGGGTAAAACAATTGTAACTTGCACTAAATTAATGCCAGAGAGTCCCGGAAATCACAAGGTTTATTGCAGTCCATTCATCAGATCATAAGATACCCTGTGTGCATGTTGGCCTAAGGTGTGCTCTAATGGAAAACTCATGAAATGTCCAAGAAATGGATCATCCTCGGTGGAACATGATTGGAGTGATAAGAAAAAGAAAAGTAAGCAGGAAGAAGACAAAAATAACCATCTTAAATGGTTTAAACATCATGACATGGGCAAGCTCTTTGGATTACCGTAAATCAAAAGAACGGCTCTGAGTGAAATGTCCACAGAAAAGGCAGAAGCGTAGCGACACTGGCCTTTCATGCTTTCCCTACATTCATGTCTCCTTCCTCTGGCAACTTTGATAAATGAATCCAATAGAAGAAATTGGTCTTTCACATATAAAGAGCACCTTGGTTCTGGAAAGTAACTCATAAAGAGAGGAAGGCAGAGGGGCGCGAACTCCGCAATGAGAGGAGAGTTGAATGGACGAACCTTAAAGAAACTGACTACACTGGAGGGAGTGTGTGTGTGTGAGCTAGTGTGTGCCAGTGTGATTCAGGAGGGAAAAACTTGTCCTAGGCAAGGTGTTTGCATGGGATCTTCAGGAGAACTGCCAAAAATCTAGGGTCCAAACCTGACACTAACGAGGTCTCAAGTCTACACTGTCAAGTTGGCCAAGGTTTACTATGAAGAGACTCAGGATTGATCGGATACCATAGTCTCTGTATAGCACAAGCATGGTTTCGTTTGTGGCTTGAATTTTGTTTCGAAAATATGACAGAAGGGGCCGACTAGGGTTACATATAAGGAATCAGTTCTAAATTGGAGCTGGTTCCAAAATTGTAAGTAATACAAATTGTTTAAAACCACTTATTGATTTGTGAAAGTAAAATGTTGAGGTACTACAGGTATCTTCTATAGAATCACTGAGAATTACAGATTATCTCATTGTTTGTGACCGTTTATGGATACCCAAATCTCCTGAAAATGAAGGTTTTGCTTTAAAGGTATTGGTGTTGTGGTGTCATACCTGCTCAAATAATGTTCCAAGGATCTGAACCAGGGAGAGATAAGAACCGGAATCAATGAGCCGAATAGAAATTGATAAAAACAAAACAATGCCCAGCCCGCTCATGAAAAGTCAAAAAGGTATCGGGTCTGGGAAAAGTTTTAATTGGAAGAAATTGCATCATCAAATAGTTAAGTATTAACCTATTCCCGAATCAGGTCAATTTAAGTCCCAATACTTATGGGCTTGGGGCCCAGTTGTATTTAGGTTATGGTTTGTAGTCTTGGCTTTGATAGCCATGACTCTGTTTGAGTTCAGACAGCATTTTTAAATTGATTATAATGATAGAAGTTAGGACAACCAATTACAAACGCCATTCAAGGGAAATGATTGCAGGTTGCCTGATCCAACACCTGCACAGGCCCACCTGTTGCAAAAAATTTATTAAATCAAGACAAATAGCTGAATTGAAACACATTTTTTCATTATTTAGCTTTCAAAATGATTTTATCTCTTATTTATTTGCGAAAGATTTCTGTTAAATGGGACAAAGCGCATCAATGAACATGTGATTTGATTAGAAATGACAACTGGTACCTTAGCTTATAATATCTTAAATTAGTGTGTGGCTTTACTGTGGTTTTTATTGCTTATAACTTAAATGGAGTAATTGGGCAGCATATAAGACAGAGATGATGATTGCCCTTCTACTCTTCATCACGACAGACCCTAGCATATGTTTGCCCACGGCAATTACTGTAGATTTGACATATGTGCTTGCGGCAGTTGAACGTGTACTTGTTGGCAGGCTGTAATACTAGTACAGACACATTCCTGGGGCAATTTTATGTCCGATTGAAGCCTGAAAAAGCCAAAATGAAGCTCAACTACTCGTACTACAGCTCAAAAACAGCATATCAACAACCTCAGCAAAGATTTAAAGCCAAATGAAAATGCTACTTTGAAATTAAAAAAAAGGACAGAATGCATCACACCTCTTTGTTGAAGCAGTCTTATAACAAGAGGAGCAAAAAAAGCTGATAAGTTTCAATTGAGCTTAAACTCAATCAGGGCATTTGAGATTGGCCTCATGAGGATGAAGCAATGTGACAGGCCTAAAGAGGTTAGACGCAAGGTTTATCCAATTACAGCTCAGCAATAAACAATCCCAGAAACCCTCTATCCCCCAATCACCTCATTGCTCCCTCTCTCCTCACGCAGTTTGAAACTTGACCCACCATCTGTATCTATATACCGCTGACGGATGCCCTTTCCGACATTCAGCATTTTTCAGAACTCTGATGCCGTCGTTTTTTTCTTGATTAGTGGAGAGCCGTCTGCTGATGATGATAATGAGACACTCTATTTCCCCCACTCTGGCCATTTGAGAGACAGTCAGACGGCTGGATAATCTGGTTTGCGCTGAGGGCCTCATCCATAGAGTCCCACCGTCGCGTTGACATTAGCACTAAGACGTATTAGCACATTAGCCCGAATGGGCGATGATGTGTTCTCAGTCAGTTAAGCGGAGTATGATAGCGGCTGTGTTATGGTTATGGTGATGGCTTTATGGAGTCTGTGACAACTCCATTGATCTCCAGACGCACCTGCTAATGCCAAGATTCGAGCAAACAACAAAATGGTCTGAGATTTGTGAGGATGATGGAATTTACAGAACGAACCGCAGGGTGAGGAAGATCTAGACTTAGCTTAATTAAGAAGACAAACAGGCAAATAAAAAAAACTGGAGCTGGAGGAAGCGGTTCGTTTCAACGCGGGGAATGAAAAAGATAATGAATAGCAGGTTCCTGCTATCTCAAGGATCACAGCCACGCGAATGAGACTAAGTGAACCGGTTTGAGAAGGAAAGCTTTCAAAGAATCTATTTTGATCCTAATTTAGCGGTCTGGATGTCCCTGGAAAGCAGGAGCCCTGTAGTCTAGTCATTACACGCCACAGGCCATAGACACAGATCTATAAATGTTTGGTATTAAACGGACCCACTGATGGTCTGCCCTCACTCCCTTTGCTCCCGTTAATGGAGCTTTTATGAATCTCAGGCCTCATTTGTCTCTCATGGTTAGGGGCTTTCTGCAGTCTGAATTGTGTAATAATGGCAAACCCAATTTGCTTTGTGCTACGTTAATCTCAACACGCCCCTTCTCTCTCTTTCATGCTTCCCTAACTTCATTCAGCCCATTCATCAATGATTCTATTATCACTCTGTTCTTCTGACTGTGTGTGTGTGTGTGTGGATCATAAAATAAACCCAAATTATGCCACTCTACTCAAAACAGACAAGTAAAGCAAAAATGATGAAATTCTGAAAAAAAAAGCCATTAACGACAAGGGCCATTATCTCCTTTAAAATTCATTTTTTTTGTTCAACATAAACCAAAACATTTCCTCAAACAATCAGACCATTTTTAATGATTTTTTTTTTTTTTTTAACAGAATGCGGACTCGGTGGAGCTACTGTTTAAGCTGCCGTCATTACAGGAAATTTCTGATTGAGGTTAAAGGGCTCACATCTGTTTTGGGAATAGACACACTGGTCTCAGAACAGCCATGCAGGACTCTAATTACAATGGGAACTGCAGTTACTGCTTTGCCTGCATATGGAAAATGACAAAACAATGACCTTTCTCCAACAGACTACACATTACACAAATTTCTGTTTAGCCCTCTTTCTCTCTCTACGTCTCTCTAGTGTACATGCATACAGACACGTATTTCATGTGGACAAAGATGCTTTGAATAAAAGCATTTAGAGATGGAACCATCCTCTGTATTGGTTATTTCAATAGTAGAACATATTTTGGTCTTTGTTATATAATTTATACAGATAGTATGAAGGCAGAGAGGAAACGAGAGCAGGGACTGATGGGTGAGACATTCAGTAATAAAGTCAGAAAAAGGTCCCCAAATAGAATCTACCCAGTCAAGACATTTAATGTTCCCATGACATGGTGCTCTTTGGATGCTTTTATATAGACCTTAGTGGTCCCCTAATACTGTATCTGAAGTCTCTTTTATATAGACCTTAGTGGTCCCCTAATACTGTATCTGAAGTCTCTTTTATATAGACCTTAGTGGTCCCCTAATACTGTATCTGAAGTCTCTTTTATATAGACCTTAGTGGTCCCCTAATACTGTATCTGAAGTCTCTTTTATATAGGCCTTAGTGGTCCCCTAATACTGTATCTGAAGTCTCTTTTATATAGACCTTAGTGGTCCCCTAATACTGTATCTGAAGTATCTTTTATATAGACCTTAGTGGTCCCCTAATACTGTATCTGAAGTCTCTTTTATATAGGCCTTAGTGGTCCCCTAATACTGTATCTGAAGTCTCTTTTATATAGACCATAGTGGTCCCCTAATACTGTATCAGCCTTGGTGCAGAATTACAGCCACTAGAGCCAGTCCCACAGTGAGCTTTCCTTAGGATGTGCCATTTCGGTGTCTGTAGGTATTTATGAGGAGAGGGGGTGGGGGGGGGGTGTGTGGGGGGGGCAAGGTAGAGAGTGGGGTGTGGCCTTGACCAACTGCCACTTTGCTCATTTGAAAGCCATGATGTCCTTCTCTCTTGGGCAGGCCAAATTCTCTGGGTGGGCAAAGCAGAGAAAGGGGAGGTAACCTTGCTCCTTATGATCTCATAAGGAGAAGATTCAGATCGGCCCATCTGAGCTTTCATTTTCTCAAAGGCAGAGCAGGATACCCAGGGCTCAGTTTACACCTATCGCCATTTCTAGCCACTGGGGGACCATAGGCAGGCTGGGGGAACGCATATTGATGTTAAAAAAACCTCATAAAGTGAAATTTTCAAGCCATGGGACCTTTAAAAAAAAAAACTCTGGTTCTGGATGGGGACCTGCCTTAACCCTAAGAGAACGGATCTCACGCTAACGGCTGAGGGAGGTCAGGGGGAGGAAATTGTATACATGATCATGTTTAAATGATCTAAAATAAAAACCATAAAGCTAGAGCATTTATTCTTTTTGCAGCAGAAAGGGAAGGCTTCTGTCTTTTACGTCACTATGTTGTTTGCTCCCGATGATTAGTCATCACATTACGTGACATCCGTTCCAAAACGGGCTGATAACTAGCACTGGCCACCCCCCCCCAGGTTTCACAGACTTTCTATCTCCTAGTGCTTCCCGCGGCTGCCTTCCTCACTGCTACACATGGACTCTTCCCCCTCGTGCAGTCCTCAGTTGCCGCTGTGTAGCTGCAGACATCCACAGATAGTCTGCCGCTATACAGTCGCAAACAGCCACAGTGGCCTACCACTGTTACAGCCGCATCAGCTTCGGATGGCCCGCCGCTGTATAGCCCACACCAAACGCCTTAAGGGTAAGCATTCAAAATGCAAGATCAGCTAATTGACTTCATCTAGTGGAAAATCCCCAAAAGAGGTGGTCTTAGACCTAAAAAGTAGCAAATTGAAGTTTTACATGCATGATCTGAAGGTGATCATTGGAGCGCTCCTCAGGAGGAGTGTCACTCTTTTGGATGATAAAAGGCGAAGCTAGACAAAAGGAATCTTTAGCAAGCTTACCGGTACTTGCTCGGGGTTTTTCTGTGTTATCTTTTGTGCACATTAAAACTTCTTTTTCACATCTGACTCTGAGTGGATTTTCTGAGACCTCATTTTGGGACTTTTTCATACTTTGAAGATAACTTGACAAAGTGCAGCTGGCGATAAGGTCCACTCCTATAAATCTGGCCTTGAACCACGGACCTATATTTTGTTTCAACAATAACCAAGTAGTTTTGTTTGAAAAATCACAACAGGACTACCTTGCACGCTAAAAGGTGTCGCCAAGGGGTCCTGACCAAGCTGGCGTCATTGACGAGTTGGCAGTGAGAATGTGCTGATCGTGCAGACCTGGGCCTAGGATATTTTTTCAAGATTTCTTGTCATTGCAAGATATATAAAAAAAAAACTTACTTAAATGACATAAACCTGGCACAATGTATCCCCCTCAATTTTGATGCAGACTAAACATTTCTACTCTTCAAACTGTTTTCATGATGTGCAGCCTTAGTGGAGCCATGTGGTCTCGGAGTGCTTTTCAGTTTAATACATTTCACTGTATTACCTGCTCTGGTGTTAATTTAGTTGACTCAGTTCAGTTACTAGTTACACAAACAGATACTGCTGAGTGTTTTATCCGGCCACAGTGGGATCACTCTCCAGCAGAGAAGCAAATGCAGGCAGATTGACAATTTCAGTGGCTGTTAAGTCAGACAAAGAAAATCCCTGTGGCTCCAAACAAAACCGCTTAGTATTAGCCTTATTCTTTTAACTATTTCTGACTGGCTACTGTTATAACCCAAATGACAGTCCGACAGTAAATTTTTGTTGAGATTAAATGTGAAGTTTATGGCATACGGTGTCTGCCTTCTTAAATGGGACTTGGATATCGATCAACATGGCTGCACAGAATGATGCATTCAGGGCAGCTCTGTCCTGCTACCTCACAGAAGAGCAACGCATTCTCATGAAAAGGTTCGTATGATATAGTACGAAAATGTATGCACACCAATTTGTGTCATATCCTACGGAACGAAGCGACTGCCGGCTGGTCATGTGACGCCGGCTACAGAGCTCCATGACACCGTTCGGCAGTTGGTAGTTGAGTTTAGCCGCTACAGAGCTCAGTAACGCTGTACCTGAGCCGGGTACAGGTACCGCCAGATGAAGGTCCTTTCAGGGGCCGTGGCAGTTGGGTTTGGCCGAGAGAAAGTGAGCGTCAAGCGGTGACAACGGTAAAGTTTAGGCACCAAAACGCACCAAGACTAGTTAAGTTTAGGTAAAAGATCGTGGAACGAACGACCGTTTCCTGAGTGAAAGCTTTTTGTTTTTGTTTTTTATGACCCACCCATCCGCCCCGACTTCCTCCCTAAGCGGCCCACAGCGCAGTATATTGTGGTGCAAACGGCAACAACAAACGTGGAATGCTTACGAATTACAATGCTTAACTATTTCCTAGCCATATGTACAAATGGAACAGCCTGAAATGAGACAGAGTGACAGATGGGGATGAAGACTGCATCATCCAATTAATATCGCAAACATTTATTAAATCTTCATGGCAAAGCTTTTTGAACACGTCTCAAATTGCTTGTGTAAATCAATCACAAGGAGCCCAACACATTTGATGTAAAGACCAGAAAACAGGTACATGCCAATAGGGTTGGGCATCGTTTGGATTTTAACGATTCTGATACCAATTCCGATTCTTCCTTTCGATTCCGGTTCTTATCGATCCTCGATTCCGATTCTTTGAAGGGTGGAGTTGAAACGGGTCACATGCCTATTTTCACAAATAAGAGGAAAGTTTTATTTTGATTCAATTGTGGTTTGCAGTTTTACAGCTTTTTCAATGTAATATAAAGCCACACGAGAGCTCCGCTTACTGTGCTGCACGGCTGCAACACAACAAGCGCCTGGCCGCTACGGAAACCAAAACTTGCGCATATTAAATTTGGAACCTATGATGAAATTTGAAACCAAATCCTCCAAACAATTCCAAAAGATTCCTATAAAGAAATGATTCCACTGGAATCGTAATTTTTGAAACGATTCCGAGTAGGAATCGGTTCTCGATGCCTAACCCTACCTGCCAACCTCTACTTTTGGCCAATAAAACAAGACGATATGTGGAGAAGATGACTGATATGCAAGTGTAGGTTTCAAGTGTACAGATTGCGCAAGAATCTTGTTAAATGAGTCATAAAAATGCACGTGATTGTTACTGTACATCAGGGGTCACCAACCTTTGTGAAACGGAGAGCTACTTCATGGGTATTGAGTCATACGAAGGGCTACCAGTTTGATACACTCTTCTGAAATAACAAATTTGCTCAGTTTGCCTTTAGTTATATATGATTATTAATGATTAATGATGCTCATCAAGACACTGATCATGTTAATGATTTCTCACAATAATTATCAACAATGACTTAACAAGGTGGGAAATAGATAATATCAATATTCAATTTTCATTTTTAGAACAGGCCTGAGGGCTACTCATGTGGTCCTTGGGGGATACCTGGTGCCCGCAGGCACCGTGTTGGTGACCCCTGCTGTACATAAATGTCACGGTACTTAAAGACTGAGGCTAAAACTGCATTGGTGGTGAGCACCAAGATCAGACTGTCACTTCATTCTAAGAAGCCATGGTTGGCTGCTTTTAAACATTGTTGTTGATGTTTGAGATGTGGAGATGATGAGATATTGTCCAAATCCTGTTCACGGCTTTCTGCATCAACAGATCCACACCGACAATCATCTCTCCACGGAGAGGATACAAAACACTAAAAGGGAGCCATACAAAATATGTTAAAGCAAATCATCAAAGGAAAGCAGTGATGTGGCCCACATTTTTTTGTTAATGCAAACCTATTCAACCGTCAGCTATTTATATAGCTTTACATATTAATATGTAGTCCTGTTTTGTTCCAAGGTCCACAGTGAAGCTGTATTTTTGAGAGAATTAAACATATGTAACGGTAGCGGTATATTTAAAATCAAAGGACTTCCGAGTTCTAAATCAGCTCATGAGCAGCAGCCAAAATGTTCACACTTTCCGACTCATCTTTCTAAACTTGTCAGGACATTTGGTGCTGACTGGATAGAATTACAAAAGCACACATTATGAGAGTACAGTACACATGCAGAGCGAGAGTCACAAATGTGATTTGGACAAAATTAAAGTGCAAGTGCTGCCTGAGCATCTCAATGCGCAGCGCCATAGAGAAATGGAGAAAATGCATTTCAGAGAATTAGGCAAATGATTAAAAAAAAAAAAAAAAACTTTTGAGAGGGGAGTAGAAGAGAGCGTAGGAGTTGGTGTGAAGGAGAGAGTTTCATGTGTGCTGTGAAAACATGGCAGAAAGAAAAACGAATGGCAAAAACAAAAAACAAGAGAGCGGAGGAAGAGGAGGAGGGGGAGAGGGACAAGGGCCGAAGGGGCGTCCCTGGGATATTATGTGAGCATCAAGCACTCTGCCAAACACACACACACACACACACACACACACACACACACACACACACACACACACACACACACACACACACACACACACACACACACAGAAACACAAATACACGGCGGGACACACACACAGTGTGGTATCCTGAGCATGTGTGTGTGTGAGTGTGTGAAGGAGAGAAATTGAAAGAGTGAGAAGTAGATGGGGAGGACGGGGAGGGAGGGATGAGGACGTGGTGACCAGATTGCAGGAGCAGCTTTAGGAGCATAACTCAATTGGCTGGCTACATTGACGGTGATGCACACTCCCGCACACTTCGTCTCAGTCTCATTGTGTCTGCCTCCGTTTGACTTTCCCCTCCGTCTCTTTCTCACACACAGCCGAGTGAAAGATGGACACCCACCGATGTGGCGCTCAATGAAAAGGCAGGAAAACTGTGGCCTTCAGTGAGGGATCGTTATTGTTCAACACAAATCCTGGTATATATATAAAAATCATGTAATTGGATTTTTAAGTCCTTTCTTCAGAGCAGAGCTACTCTGGAAGGAAAAAAATATATCATTGGTTGAGTTAAACCTTGATTCACATAGTCAAAGATTCACAGTGTTTTGGATTAAATACTGTACAAACAAGCTCTTCATATAGATTCATGTCTTTTAATAATTCATGAATGCCATTTCTGATCCACTAGCTTATCCAGAAGTACAGGTAAGGATGACTAGTTTCAGTAGGAACTAGAAGAGCACTCGGAGAGAGCAGACCTCTCTCCATTTTACCATGTAAACGCAGTGTGAATTTCCCCAACAAAATATATTTTGGGCGCCCAAATTAAATACCTGCAGTGTTAAACAATAAGGGTTGGCCGAAGGCCCGGGGAAAGTAAAACACCACTTTGGGCAAATAAATAATAACAACCAACTTGGCCGTTCAGCCATCATCGTGTCATAAATGACGTTATCATGCTCTTGCCCCCGTCGGAGAATGCTTGTTGAATGATTTCATTTGAATGTGCCGTTGGCCAATCAAGAATTGAGTTGGTGCTTGATGCTTTTGACAGTTTTTTTTATGCTTTTGACGGTTTTAACATTTTAGACTTTTTTTGACATTATTTTGAACTTTTTCTTTACGTTTGACATTGTTGTCGATGTGTTTTTTCTTGAATTTTGATATTTTTTTCAATGTATTCTTTGTATGCCTTTTTTTTTTTTTAAAACGTGCTGCCTGATCAGACAAGTGAAGAAAAAAAAAAACAATGTTGAACCCTGATCTGTATAACCTGTTTTAATGTCATCACAGCCTTGTCAGATAGTCAGAAACTATATTATGCAAATAAGAAGGATTTCAGTTTACCCAGAACAGCATCTCTGTGGACAATGAATACAATGTAACCGCACAAATATTCCATGACATTTCTACAAGAGAACTCCAGCACACACCCTTGCACACCTGGGTTGTGTTGTCCAGCTGTTAGGAAGAATTCACAAGCTGTCACATGCGAACAGAGAGGAGGACCTGGGAGAGATGGACATCTGGACGCAGAACAGGGAGAAGGAGAAATAAGAGCCAAAGGAGGGGAGGCAAATGGTGAGAAAGAGCGAGAGAGGAAATGAACATCTGGCTGCAACACAGCCCTGGAGGGCATATTGCATTTAGCCATTTGTAACATGAGTACAGAGACTCTCACTATCCGTGTAGCGCCACGAGCCGGAATCCTGCAAACAACAAGATCTATAATATGACCGAAGCTGTTGAGGGAAGTCTCCCAACACCTGGCCGGAATCCACTGTCATGGCCTAGTGAAGCAAGAGTCAGTATAGCGTGGACTCCAGTTCAACTGACACAGGTTGTGGAAAGATGTAGGTCATTTTACAGTAAAGCTGGAAGCTAATTCATTTTAACACAATGTTTTGTTTACTCATGTTTTCCTGACCATAAGAGAAAAGGTCTTGCTTGTAGCCTTCAAAGACTGCGTTCATCATCAATCTAGTGAACGGAACAAACACTATACTGACAATTTTGATATTCTTCTTATTATTATTATGTTTTTTGGCAGTTTATCTGTATCTGTGTTTTATATGCCTGATAACTTATGAGTGAATTAATTAAAAGTGTGCTACTTTGGCTCGGCTACAGCTCTGCGTCTGTCCGTCTGCTTCGGTTTCACTCACCCCTGAGTCTGACTTAACCCTTGTGTTGACTTCGGGTCAAATTGACCCATTTTCAATTTTTGTTTTATATCAGAAAATATGGGACGTGAAAATAAGCGCTGAAAATGTGTAGAAGAAAAATGTAACAATTTAAAAACGTTGGAAAAAGCAAAAACAAACGTCGAAAAAATACGTGTTTTTTTTTCCAAGGTTGACGGGAAGACAACACAAGGGTTAATGCCCTGCCCACAACACTATTGGATTGTCTTTTACAGTTTATTATGTTGAATGTTTCTAATTTGTTCAATAATTGCTCAAAGCATTTAAACAAAGTTTGTTGTTGAGTTTGTAACAAGATTTTCATTTTCACTGTATATGCATATCAGTTCCAAATATCCGTTATCAGTTTTATTAACTACTAATAATCGGTATCGGACTTGAAAAACGGTAGTTCCATAATTGTTATAGCTTCAACACTAGGTGGGCCTACAAATGTAGTGTGTTTTGAAGGTGTTGCTAAAGTAAAGGCCATGGGGTTGCTGAAATCAGAGAGGGAGCATGGACGCACAGAGCAAATTTCATGGCATCTTTCACAGAAATTTCACATGCCAGCGGCGATAGAGGAAAGGTCATGGATTCGTCAAACATTTCAAGTCATCCTCTTGAGATCTGTGAATGAGTGTTACAATTTTTTGCCGTCAAAAACGAAAATTGTACTTCAGCAGAAAAACTGCAGCCATCTTGCTTGTTTTCGGGTACACTACGGCGAGCATAAACCTAGCTTAGTAAAGACAAGCGCTGTTGACGCATTTTCGAAAGCAACAAAGACGGCTACAGCTGATGTGGAACGATTTTGGAGTACGATTTTGATCTGATGGCGAAAATGGCAATACTCATTCACAGATCTCAAGAGGATGACTTCAAAAATGACGCCATCTTGCGAAAGGCTCTGCAAATGTTAGTCATTATCTGAAACTGGCCCAATGTTAGACAATCGGTTGTGATTGTCCTAGTCTATATCTATGACGTTCCACTTCCGGGATTACTCTCGTTCTGACGGAAATTCCGCCGGATGTCACTCTTTTTCGGACGTCCGTTTTCAGCTGTCCCATTACCTTCCGCTTTCTTTGTGTTGTTCATGAGGACTATGGTTAACTGCTCCTCAGATCTCTGCAGGGTAAATCCAGACAGCTAGCTAGACTATCTGTCCAGTCTGAGATTTCTGTTGCACGACTAAAACAACCTTTCATCCACCAAAACAAGTTCCTTCCTAAGGCTATTTCGCAGAGGCGCCGTGGCTCCACTCGGCGCTTAGCACCGCCCAAGACGATTGTGATTGGTTTAAAGAAATGGCAACAAACGAGAGCACGTTTTTCTCCCATCCTGGATTGCTACGTGGACTAGTTAGACCCTCCTCCGCAGCGCTGTGGAGGAAGGTCTGGCAATGCGGGACTATGATTGTCCAGAAAAGGCTGGAAATCAGTCTGAATGGGAGGGGGACCAGACGAATCTGCCAGAGCAAATAAAACATGAGCTCACAGATTTGTCTGGTTCCCAGGCTAGTTCTTGTTAATAGCAGACATGGGCTAAAGTCATCAAGTCTTAATACAATTCAGGAAAAATGAGCTGTGAGAGAAAACCCTGAATATGCATATCCGCTTTCATGGGACCCAGCCATTAGTTTTAGAGATACTTTGTCATGGATCAAGTTCTGGTCAATGGAAAAACCTTGACCTGGTGTTGGCACTACACAAGGTCTGGGGATCTTGACCAGATTTCACAATATGTCAGCCCTAGCCTAGCCCAGTTGCAAAAAATTCTGGAGGACGTTGTTTTTTCCTGAGATTCTGTTTTAAATGGTTTGAAAGTCCTCTGAGGCAGGACACCAAATATCACCAATAAAACCCAGGAGAGATAAAATAATTCATAAAAATGCATACTTGAGTGGAATCAAATCAAAATTTATTGGTCAAATGTGTGCGTGTTTCTTATAAAAAAAAAACCTGATGGTTTTACTGGAATATTTTACTGAAAACCTTTGGACTGTTCCATTGATACAAGCAGCAGTATGTACTAACCCAATTTAAAAAAAAATAAAATAGTTGCAGTGTGGCATTTTTCTAGGCTGGTTAGTTAGATAGCATTTGTGTCTGTTTCAGTAGCTATACAAGGTGCTGGCAAGGGTTTAAATGTTCTAACATCGGTTATTATTTATCAAACTATCTTGCTGCTGATCCCTGGCTTGTATAGAACACTTCAGGAGGAACCATGACAAAAGCCTAATAAAAGGGAAATTTTGTATTTTAAACTCTGACTGACCTCAGTCAAATCCACAGTGTACAGCACTGGATATGATCAAGGATTATTTTCTATGACTTTGCAGAAATTCAATCCTCATAGTAAAGGCATGGGGACCAAAACTCTACAGCTGAACAGTTATTATTTAAACATAAAGGGAAAAGACCAGAGGCAAAGTACAATGCAGATGAATTGAATTAATTAAATTAAACTGCTTACCCGGGAATCCAACTTTGAGTTCTGAGGGAAACCCTTGGTTGGTCGTAGAGACAGACTCATTAGAACAATGAAAAATGTAACTGAGTTTGTTTGAGTCACATTAATACCAAATTTTCTTTTACATTTTGACTATTTTCGACCAACTCAATAACTCAATGCTATCAAAACAAATGTGTAGAAGATCCGTAGATGAATGCTTACATTACTATAGAGCTATAGAGTTACTATAATTTCTTTCTCCATTTCTGATTCAACAATGCCAGGACATCAGGAGAATCTAAACACTGATAGGCTTTCCCAACACAGCAGCACGGAATTATTTGCTCAAGTTAAAATAATTCAACTCACGCGAATATGCGAATGCCTCGAATTTCAATCATTTGCCTCATTTGTGTCGTGCCATTCACATTTTGCATCTTTTGCATCCATTTGCATCTTTGCATTGACTTTGCATCTAATCACGTCACCAAATTTGAGCAAAGCGCGGGCTTAGTGAACGCACCATTAAAAGACTTTCCTCGCTTCTAACCCAAGGTGCCTTAATTTGGAAGTTGAAAGAAAAGCATTTTCACCGGGTGCAGACTTGTGTGAATGCCAAATTGGTTGGCTATAACAGTGATGGTGACATCCTGACATACATTGGTGAAGTCTATCATACTGCTCCATTCTGAAACTGGTTTCCAACACAATGCCGTAGCGCACACTTAATTGTTTTGGCTGCTTTTAGAGCAGATGTTCTCAGGTTTTTATTTCAGCCAAGGATAAGATAGAAAATATACCAGGGATCCCCTCATGTATGTCCCTTGGAATAATTTGACATACCCTATTTTTTAAACTTCTATAGTCTTACTTATTTGAATGAACATAAGAGAACTGTATCAGAAAGCTATTAGACATGGATTAAACATTTAAAGATTGTAATAGATTAGTGATCTATGAACTATTATAGATTTTGGAGAAGAAAAAAAATAATTTGTTGAACTATGAAGCCCTTTTTAAAGAAAAACTAATATTTTATATCATGATCATTTAATTGAAAGAATCTGAAAGTTTTTCCCACAGACCCTTATGGACGGTGCCATGGACCCCTGCTTTGAAAATCACTGTTTTAGAGCCCAGAATAAACTTTCTACGACTAACATTTTTAAAAAAGATCCCTTGGTATCATTTATGAAGAATTTAACACTCAAAAACTCGGGTAATCTGCTTTATTATGGCTTTTTGTGATTTGGTCAGATTTGATTGACAGTGGCCTGGCAACAAAATCAACAACCCCTCAACTGTCAATGCATTTTGAATTAAATATTACAATTTTATATGTATGTATTAATATATTATTTTCATATACATGTTTATACAAAGAAACGATGGTGGTGCACATGAGAGCGTATCAGTGGTGACTAAGTTTCTTCCCTCACAAAATTGAATTCAACTTTGCATCCCAATAAGCATCATCGGGGGTGCTGTGTATTTTATGACCCGCAGCACTTTCCCCTCCCCACCATATGCCAATGATTTGAAAGAACTGTATTCCATATTTTTTACTAAGTAGCAGCTGCCTTGCAAACATGCTTACCATGTGAGAATAGCAAACACAACATGTGAGTTCACCTTTTGACTGTGCTTTGCATCGCTAGTTGATAAAAATAACTACCTTCATGTCAGAAGTCTGCCCACACTTGCCTCAAACCACTATCCTTGTTTTCCAGTGGAGAAGAAAACGTGCATCAGAAAAGCCTCGGCAGTCTATTTGGCTTTCCTTTGGTGTCAACACAACATGCTGCTACTGTGTTAGATAAATGGACAGAGTCGTGTGGCAGCACGCAGATTTGGCAGAGACTATCTCATGGCTTTAAATAAAAAAAAAAAGAAGAAATATAGAGTGCATTTACGGCTGCTGTGAGTCTACAGAGGCCAGGGGGGGGAAAAAAGAGGGAAAATATGGCCCTGAGGGGAGGAAAGTGAGCGATAAACTGCAGCTAGCTGGAGCCTGCTGTTAGAGCCACAACCTTTACACCGCCCTCCCCTGGGACTGGTCAGGCACTGCTTGTTATCAATATTTAACACACTACACCCTGACTGGACCTATGGCTGCATCAAAGGGTGGCGCACATGCACAAACACGCAAGGTAATGAACACACTTGAAACAAACATTCAAAAAAGGTTTGCACATTGTTACACTGCACGCACGCACACACACACACACAGTTTAACTACATAGTCGAAAGAGTACATGCACCCACCCACGCATGTAACACACACCTCATCAAGATGCAGCGGGTGAACCCCACACACACACACACACACACACAAACAGTGTTGAAAGGTCAGAGGTGAGGCAATTTAGACCTTACTACAACAGTATACCAGCCAATGCACAGCCACCATTTGACTCATTACTTTAAAAAAATATATATTTATAGCTCATTTTCTTCACTCAGTTCAACAGTTATATATTACCTTATATCATTTAGTGGGAGTAATTAAATTAAAGGTTCAAAGTTAAGTCTTGTCCAGTTGGGACAGTAGCAGTTTTGGGTGCTTTCATCCATATTGCATGGCCTTCTTCGGCAGATGGAATATGTAGGCTTCTGTTTCCAAGATTAGGAATAAACTTCGGCTTCAGCTTTTACAACAACCGCATGCAAATCCATTACTGCTGATGAGACAAGTCGATCAACAGAATATCATTTATCAAGAATTTGGGTTGATTAATTGTTCACCTTATTCACTGACCATACATCTCTGATTTCACTGTATCCCTGCAAATTGAATATATATTTGGATTGGACTGCAAATAGAAGACAATCTGGAATTTGTCAACTTTTGAAAGGCATTTTTCACTGTTTTATACACAAAATCAATCAGTGAATTGAAAAAAAAAAAAAAAAGAGTGCAATCGATAACAGTTGCAGCCGTCCTGATGATTTTCATCAGAATGCATTTTTAAATGACATCACTGATAGCCGCTGAAAATAGTTTGTTTCACACTGCTCCTCACCAGCAAAAGTAAAAATAGTCCTGTCACCCAATTCTTTCTGATGCTAAATTTCTCAGCCGTGCAACGCTTCTGCCCGTCCCATCAAAGCGACATCACACACGGCTGCACATTACCATCCTGTTGGACAGTTTGCTCAGTCAAAGCAGGACTTTGAAAGCTAAGTTAATGGCCCAGTTAAGGAAGCGGCGCCGGCTGTTTTTAGAAGCTGTCCAGAAAACGATGCTGACAGGAGCCTTGTTTTACCTCATTTCATCTCATTTGGAACTCATGTCCTCATTATGTCAGTGCTGCGATGGAGCTGTAAATAAAGGTGGAGGAACAGACAACAAGAGCCAGAGGTAAAAAGAAGAGCAATTGAGACCGCGTGTCCCGAGGCTTTCAAAACACAAAGGCTTCAATCGGGATGCAAGCTCTAATTTGCCAGGACCTGTCGAGCTGATGCAATCGTTCTCACTCTAAAATTCACACGTACACATGCTTCATCTATAAAAATACAATCGCACAGATGCAAAAACACAGAGCCAAGAACACAAGCACCCCAGGGTGCTGCTGTTTGTACATACATATATATATATGAAAAAGTGTGAAGGTTTTGTTATGTCCCACTGCCTCGTTCTCGTGCCATGGCTTCGTTGTTTCATATCTCTGTGTGTGTTAACGCGTGTGTCTTCTAGCCATTCGGATTTTCAGTGTTTTCATTGCCACACTAAGCTCCAGCAGATGTTTCTCTGCTTTTCTAAAGACCTTCTCTGCAGCCTGGGCGGAATATCAGAATACCTCTTCCTAATCCACTTTACACACTAATCCCTGCTCCGTAGACCTGTTGGCTTGCGTTTTATACAACTCTCTCTCTCTCTCTCTCTCTCTCTCCCCCAACCATTCGCTGGGGGTCTTAGTGAGATCACTATCTGGGAAACCGGCAGAATTAGTCTGCGTCAACAGACCAGGGGAGGGATCTTGCTGCCGCTTGATTTACTGATATTCAGAGGAAGTGGAATTGATCGGCAGCAGCAGGGCCCGGCTGCTGTCTGCTGGGGCTTTGCAGGAGTGAGTTAACGTTTCCCATTCCACCATCGCCAAAGCGATGGGGACAGGATTTAGCTGCCTGACAAAAGCTTGAGAGGGATGTGATATGTCATCCGCTGATGTGGGATACAAGGGGATATATTCACAGACACAGCGTAAATAAAGGCAAAAAGGAACAGCCAGTGCAGGAGACGCGGCACATCCCACAACCCTGAATGAATGACTGGAGGGTAAGATTTGATTCAGGCGACTGGCATTGGGACATCTGCAGGGGGAGTGGGACAGAATTAGGCTAACTGGTGCGTTTCAATCCTTGTATTCTCAGAGTCCTTGCACTCAAAGGGCCCTGGAGCCTGAGAAAGAAAGGCTGATTCAGTTTCTACAGGTTGACGAATGGCCAATCTAATATGGCTGGTCAAGTGTCCTAAATGCAGCAGCCTGAGGAGCAGTCGGCTGGATAAAAAATTCCACACGGCGATATAAAAAACAAAAGAAACAACATTTAATGCTAAAGATCTTGCTACCGCTCACATGGTCTTGTTTCACCATGTAGCGGTGCACACACAACTAAATCAGGGATCATATTCAATTATTTTTTTTATTTTTTATTTTAGTCATAACCAATACTGACAATATCCATTGTCCCAGAAAACACAAAGTAAAATGTAGTCGTTTGAATGTAATAGAATTAAGATTGGGAAAACTATAGGGCTGAATATAGGTACTTGTTACCTTTAGGGTATCGAGCCTTTGAGGTATCAAAACTTCTGCAGTCAAACGATAGCTGCATTTGATCCTTTTTTGTACCAGGCTTGTGCAAAATTCAGAATTTCAGAATTGGCCTCCATTCAATTCATGAATTGGAATTTGAATTGAATCGACTCCGCCCCATCTAGAAAAAAAAATTACTACTTTGTATGGTTTTGCTCACAGCCAATCGCTGCAAGCGTTCTTCGATTTGATGTGACGTGTGATTGGCCCACTACCGCTGCAGCTACAACCCATACAAAGCACCTTTGAACCCTTTCAAAATGTATTTGTGTAAAAACTATTTGGATGGGGAGGAGTGGGGGTTTTTATGCAACTGAATGCTTCTATTCACATGACAGACATTAAATGAAGTAGAACATAAAGGTATCAAATGAAGTTCTCTACTGATATCAGTATCGCTTTAAGGGTACTGGTAGCATCACCTGGAAGGAAGAGCCACTTAAAACCAAAGTTGAAGGAGAACGCAGACAGTTACACGTCAAAAGTGCAGAGTGTATTTAGCAGTGAGTATTTCTTTAATTGATATCCAATGGTTTTGACAAATTTTGCATGCCGCGTATGTGCTCTAGGTGCCTCCCGCTTTATTGTATTTGGCCATCAAGACAAACTACATAAAATGTTGAAGCATGAGCAGAAAGATGTTCAGCGCCAACACAGCAAGTGTGCAGAGACACGCCTGCCCGAATCAAACATCAGCAATGAAAAGTAAGGGAAGCCGAATAGTTATTTTCGGAGGAAGCGCAAAGTCATTATTTTGTAAGTGGCAAGTTAGTTTTAAGTCTTGGTTATGAAGACCTTAAGTCAAGTCTCAAGTCAAGACTAACAAGCCACAAGTCAAGCCCAAGTCTTTGTGTTTCACGTCCCTGCAGACTTACATATAACTGTAGATGGCAGAATAATGAGCTGATTTGCTACACATTGTGTTTTTTGACTTGAAATGACTTAATATCCTTCCCAAGCCCAAGTGAAGTAATGTGCCACTGGTGTAAAAGTCAAACATAAGCTGCAATTCTTTTTTTGGGGGGTTGCAAAGTCACCATATACATGACTTGAGTTGGAGGATCATTAGTGGGGCACTCAGTGTTTAAGTTTTTTTAGATTTATCTGGTACGTGAACATAGCTGCTGTTGATAGTTGTTACATCATGTGAAGTGACTGACAGTGGTAACGTGGGCTAGAAACAGAAGGAGGCCTCTTACTGCAACACAATTCATCCATCTGATCAGGATCAGAAAAGCAGGAAGTAGTAGTATTGGGGTGCACCTCATTTTTTTTTCAATGTTTTTAAGCCAAGGACCCCTTTGCTGAAAGAGAGACTGAGCAGGGACCCCCTACTACGTATATTGTATAAAATGAAGTTGCATATTAAATTGGGCCTACAATAACGTTTAGGGCAGCCTGAAGCCTTTATCCATACCTTTTTTTTTGCTTAGTATACTAAGCTATTAAAATAGCCTAATAATTGTTGGCATTATTTTATAAATCATCTCTTAATGTTAAACATACATGTGGCACAGTGACTCCTTAGGATGAACTGTACTGTAGATGGCCTGAGGTACCACCTTACCCATGGGCCAATAAGCCTATCATCAGTGGAGATTTATATTTGCTAATAATATGTTGGATTCATTTTAGGACTTTTCAATTTTTGAACAAACTTAATAATTTGGAGGCCCCTCTGCAAAAGACACTGAGGACCCCCTAGGGGTCCCAGACCCCTGGGTTGAAGATCCCTGGTCTAGAGTAATTACTAGGCTCGTTCGAGATGAACTGCGCCTCGCCTGTAAAGTAGACGAGAGCAGGCAACAGCAGCCGGCGGTGGTGACAAAAATCCGCTGTCAAGTCGGACAGTTTCCAGCCGATTCCAGCAGCCTTCAGGCTGAACAGGAAGTCACAGAAACACTGTGGTCCGAATCCGATTTAATAAAATGTTATCAGACCCATATATCAGCTTCTTCACAGTCTCCAGTTGTTTTTATTATGACAGACTAGCTGTTAAAATGCTCTACCTGCGATCTGTTGCTGATGTTAATTAACAACACACTGTAGATGATCCGTAATCTGAACAGATTTAGTCTCTCTGACGTCTAACGTCACTATCAGCCGTACAACATGTGTTGTGTACAGAATAAGACTATAAATCAGACAAATAGCAGTTAGAATCCCTCCAATTCAAAATCAATAAGAAGTTTATACAAAACGTCATCATGTTGAGTCGATTCTGAACCGATCAGCTGAGAGGCCGGCGTTTCCCAGCATGCCCTGGGTCCGCCTGGGTCTTGCAGTCGGTGAAAAGCAACTGCGCTGCCTGCGTCTCAGAACTGCGGATATGAGGTTATCGTTGCCCACATGTGCATGACGTCAGAGCAAGTTGGGATCAAGTCGGACACAAATCCGGTGATCGATTCTGCACAGACCTGGCTCATCTCGAACGAGCCTACGGCGTAGAGACACATCTTCCGACTGTTCATGCTCTCCCTGGCAATTTGTGCCTACTGTAGAAATAAGATGCCGACAAAATCAAGCCTGTTCAAAAACCTCTGAATGTCTGAGACGACTCAAAGACTTCAGATCACCTCTCTGACCTGCTCCGACTTGAATGATAGCTATGAGAAGATGCCTGTGAAATTAAACACATTAGAATAGATTCTATGAAAACAAATCCTCAATGGTTAGAACTAAAGAGTTTGAACGCCAGCATGTTCTGCATCTCCGACTAATCTAAAGATTTTCTGCTCGTACCGTGCTACTTTCTCATCACTGTGACACGGCTGACAAAGTGCCCGTTGCTAAGAGACAAAGCATTCTGTCAAGAGGTGTGGGCAGCCAACATGTCTTCAACTGAGTAAGTTTGATCTCAGAGGTTTTAATGCTCATTTCAGATCCAAAACAGGGAAAGCAACATTCAGCGCCAACGTCACCCCCCAACTGACACTTTGACACCGATTATCATGAGTCGCATACAATTCAAGTCCCTGAGTTAAGAGTCTGAGTCAAGTCTCCATAATGGTTCAGACAATATGGCTATTTCTAGACATTTCACTGCAGACATCCCACTTAGAATTATAAAAAAAAAAAATAATGACTCATGCTTTAAAACTGAGACTTTAGACTCCGTGAAGCTTCTCAAGTTAAAGTCCTCTACGAAACTGACTTTAAAAGACAGTTCAAGTTGCTGTTCAAGTCCAATTGTTCATATACTCAGTATATTCTCAATTCCTCCACTTCTGGTTTACAGATTTGTCAGCCAGAGGGTTGGTCCCACAGTTGGACAGTTCCTTCTATGATTTGCAGCTAACAACTTATCCCATTGACCAAATAATAATACCAGCCATCATTTCCTTTACCCATTTGTCCTATGGACAGATTTACTGACACTCCTATTGAGGAAGTGAAAAATAGTTCACCTTCTGGAGCCTCTCCGTGAAAGCCAGAGAAAGACCTTACCTTTGAAATTTCCACCATGTCGGGAGGAGATTGAAAGAGTGCAGGGCTAATGAAGAGAGTAGACAAATGGCAACATGAGGGACAAGGGCTCAGGCTTTCATCAGTATGTTAAAGTGGCCTTTGAGGGATCACATTGCAAGAACTGAAGGAAACCCTTTAACATGCCAGTTTTGTCTAAAAGCAAATTGTGATTAAAGTGGTTTTGCTGAGCAAATAAACACGATTAAAGCTGGAAACCATTCGGACATCCTGAAATACTCTGAAATCTGTCCACTACAATGTCCATTTCCATTCAAAAACTATTTGTGCGGGTTAGGGTTACTTTGTGCATTCTAACGTACTCCAAGCAAACCAAAGGAAGAGCACCTTTTTTCACAGTTCAGTCTTTTCAGACATTTGAAGTTCACTCAAATTCCATTTGACAGTAGGACAGAGACAGAGCTGGTGTGAGGGAGAGAGACGGGCATCTGACAGGTGGTGACGGACCAAGATCCCAGGGAGAGAGAGAGAGAGAGAGAGAGAGAGAGAGAGAGAGATAGCGTGAGGAGGAGAAGAAGGCTGGAGGGAGGGATGACGAGGCTGAGAGGCAGATGGAGACTCAGTTCTCGCTGTCTCTCCCCGGGGAGACAAACAGCCGATCTGAGATCTGAGCCGCAAAGAAAAAGAGATGAAAATAAGAGAAAGAGATGGAGAGGGAATGTAAAGAACAAAAAGGCCAAGTGGAGAGAGGATGCAGTTTTTTGTTTACCTTAAATTATTATTATGGTGAAGTTTGCACTTAGCCCAAAGCACTACAGCCTCAAAGAGTCGCTAGCATGGCTGTAGACTCCTATAGTCTAGTCAGGTTTCCATCCTAACATAGCACACATTTTATGTACATTTCCAGAACATTGGCAAAAATAAATTGCCAAACGAATGTGCATTTACAACAACCACCATTGTGCAAATATCAGGAGTTGGGAAGATCGAGATAAACATCTGGTGGCGCTAATTCTCCAGTCGGGTGCCATTAAACCATTGCAGAAGAAGAGGGCGCGACAAGATTACAAATCTTTTTAAATAAAGAGCGCCCGCCAGTGAAACATAACAGTGACGGTGACAGTAGGGAGAGATTAACACATGGAAACAAATGAAAAGGATGAGATTACTAAAAGCATAGTGAGAAAAGATGATGAAAGAAAGAAAGTATGAGGACAGAAAGGGATCCAACAACAGAAAAGAAAAAAGAAAGCGAGAAGAAGAATGAAAGCAAAAAGCAAAGCAAAGACAAAGACAGAATAGAAAAGCACAGGCTTCCACTGAATGGTAATTAAAGGGGAAAATGTCATTAATTAGCAAACAGGCCAGCTGTGGCGCCTGTTTAAAGCTCTGCTTCCTAACATAAAATATAGATTACAGGACATGCAGCGCACACACACACACACACACACACACACACACAGACAGACAAAATAACAGTGATGCACAGATCTAATTAGTGGGATTGATTTTCTCTAACCCCAGTGGAGAGACACCAATAGGAGAGCGAGATTCTGTAAATGCCACTCCTCTGCAGGAATCCTCTCGCTCTGGGGGCACGAAATGAAAGACAAACTGACAGAAAGAGAAAGAAATGGGGAAAGTGGTGGGAGAGGAAAAAAGGGAAGATGGGCAGGCAGCTGTCGGTAGAAAGAAAAGGCTGGAGGGAAATATAAAAAAAAAAAAAGGGAAGAAGGTCGAGAGGGAGAGCAGGACGAAGACAAAGGAGAGGCGGCCTTCACAAAAACTCTTCAGATTACATGGGCATAGACCTCACAACCACAACAGTGTAAGTGACTTGCTCAGCAGCTCAGTAAAGCAACGAATGGCAGCGAAATGAGAAGAAACAGTCCGATAGAAGCACAAAAAACAATGTCAGCTTTGATATGCAGCATTTTGACTTCCTGCAACAACCAAGGAAACTTTGTTGCCAGTTCTGTTGAGCTCAAAGTTGACCGCCGACATTTCTTAACGGCTCTGGTTCCCTGGTTCACGTTTCGTTTCATTAAATGCCTATAAAAAGAGCTTTTAGCCTGGAACCAAGCCAACTAGCTACGAGATTAAGGGATGTCTGAATGTTCATTGACGAACAAAGTAACAGGTACTGGACCGGTAATTAATAAAGGTTGGGGTTTAGCGCCCCCTCTTGACAATAATAGGAAACATTATGGAGAGAGCTGGCTAATGTTAGGCCTCCTGACTATTATTAAATATCATTAACAGTTAGATGGTTGGTTAGTTATTGATAACAAGGATTCTCTATTATAATCAAATAGATGTAGAGGCTTGCTATAGGCTTGGCAACAATGACGTGTGATGAGTAATGACTATCTTTATAAGGTTCCTTGCATCAACCAGGAAATCCACCTACCAGTTGCCGTGGTAACAGCAGGGCAAGTGGGCAGCTTCTCTTAATTGGTATGCTTTTAACCTTCCCACCCACCCACCCCCCGCCAACCCACCACCCGCCAACTCACCACCACCTCCAGCATCACGCTCCGTTCAGACGCTCACACTGAGAGTTAACGTGCTCCCGCTCACCTCTGGATTTTGTTCAACCTTATTACCTTATGTCAACGTTCTTCATCTCATATGCAGTGTGCTTGGGTTCAATCAACTCAGAGAAGGTTCACTCAGTGTTAAGCGCGTGCACCACCACTATAAAAAGGCAACATGATGGAGCCACCATGGCAACAACCACAAACAAACTGGTCGGTGGAAAAACTCACATACAGCGAGTTTGAACCAAGCCCCCCCAGGAAGAGCGCCATGCCTAACAGCCACCAACATTTACTAGTTGCCGAATCCAGAGTTATTAAACTAGGCATGATGAATGCGCATAATGGACGCGAGCAGACCCGAGGGACCGCGCCCGCCCTGCACTGCGCATGCTCATATGATATCTCCCGAGGTCCTGTAGCTGTAATAATGGATATAGCTAACGGTTGTAATTAACCATGTGCTCTATTAATACAGGGATTGTTGGGATGTATGGATGTATGTATGTAGGCTGTAAAGCCCGTTACGTGGATGTAACGTCATTGGCGTTTCCCAAAACTGCTGGGGCTATCGGCTTGTAGCTAGTAACATCAGCGGTAGCTAGCATGGGAGAACGGTAACACTGTACATAGCTATATGCCTAGATAACGTTACTACAGACACAGGGATTACATCGCCTTGATTTTCTCAAAACATCCATCGTTTATTTTCCGAGGGCTGTATGCTGGAAAGCCTGTAACAAGGATGAGAGATAAAGCCATGGATGTATTAAGAGAAACTCTGTTCACGAAACTGCAGGCTAACCTACTAGCTAGTAGCACGACATAATGATTACATCTCTCAGATAAGCATGTAAAAGATCAGGAACAACGAAAACAATGTTTAAGGTTAGTGGATATTTTAGACAATGAAATGGCGAGTTCATGAGCTCGCTACATTTACCGTGGATGTAAGAGACACGAGAGAGAAGCTCATGAATGCGCATGTTGCTACGACAACACAAACAAATTGTTGCTAGTGCGCATGTCCATCGTGACGTCACGGGCCAGTCCACGCAGAAGATCCGAGCTCCAGGATTGCTTTATGCGCTTTTGAGCACTCTCACTGGAACGTACGGGGCTCCCCGCCGAACACCGTATCCAGTTCTCCTAATACATCCATAGTTTGAACATGTATTTTGTTAAAAAAGCAACACAGCGGCTGCTGCAAAAGAGAATTTGCGTGGGAGAAAATTGTGGCAGGAGTAAATGCGCAAGCTCCGATATAGTGTATTAATATATTTAATCCTAAGTAGAATATTACTGGTGAAATGGTATTGAACCTACAATCTATTTCATTTAGGTGCAAATCCTGTGGGCGAAAAAGTCCTAGGCCTACTAATCCCATTCTGAGGCTGCAGCACCATCATTAACAGAATTATAATTCATAATCTTTTATTTCAAAGGGTTTACATCATTCACCTGCAATACTGTGGAACTCCTTTTGAATGGCTCTTACTGGTTTGTGTCCAGGGAACACTACAAAAACGTTTAAAACACGTTTCAGATCGAGTCACACTCTTCTGACGGTTCTTTGCTACAGTGGCTTTACTAATATTAAAGTTTTAAAGAAAACTGCCATTTGCAACAACAAAAAAACATAACGTGACACAAAGAATCTGCTGGGATGTAGAGCATGTCCACGATGGGTGACGTTAGTGATATGAGGACGGATAAGCTTATGTAGGCTACATATCTGATGGACTGGGAAGAAAAACGTCACCGCTCAAATAGGTAGGCAAGTATCTGGAAATGAAAATGCATCTATAGTCGGGGCCTAAATATCATCTCCCGACATATGTTTAACTCCCTGCGAAGTAATACAGCTTCTTCATCAACTTGATCGTCGACAAAAGGAAATGCCATGTTTTGAGAAAAAAAGACGTGGTATAGTCTGCCTAACACAGTTAATTAACCAACACTGTTTTTTTATTCATGCAGATAAACGCGCTAAAATGCGCCTGATACAGACTAAATGAATGAATGAGGAAATGAAAGCGCGCTGCATCAGAGGGAGGTGACAGAGAAGAAAACCCTGTTCCCGACCAGGTTAGGTTCACAGGCTCAGTTACCACAGTAACTGGCTCTGAGGTTAAGTGACCTCTCTTTCTGAAAATGGGCTGGAGTTCCCCCTCTCTCTCTCTCAGGTTTGATTAACCTCCCTCTCTGAGACAGAAAACCCAGAGTTTCCCTCATCTCAGGGTTAACAAACTCTGAGTCTTTCACTAAACCTGCTTTCTGAAACGGACTCCAGATGGTTAAATTACGGTTGCTTTCCCACGACGCAACAAGAGAGATGCTGCAACCCTCCCAGCAGCACAACTGGCTGAAAACAGCCTGCTATTTACATGAGTATTTATAGGAGTCCCACTGCTCTCATACAGTTGAAGGGCATTTGTTTGAGTTATTATTAGTGAGGGCTTTGATGGTTCTGCTTAGATGCTTGTTAAATAAACCCAATCTCTGTGCTAACTGCTGTGATACTGTGCACGGTCAAACAGATACACACTGTGCCTATTCTTAGCGCTGTGTGCTCGAAACTGGGCTCATTTTATATGCCAATGATGTCTGTGTGTGTGTGTGTGTGTGTGTGTATTTCAGTCTGTTCAGGGACCCTTGAATGACACCACAAAATGTCCCCTTAGATATCCATCAGAGTCATCGAATGAGGAGTGACACAAAGCACAAATACAACAAAAACACAGAGATGGAGACACACACACAAACACACACACACATGCTGACTGTCAGCGTGTGTGTGTGTGTGTGTGTGTGTGTGTGTCAGTTTTAACCCTTTGAACCCTCGAGTGCTTTTCACAAGCTTGTATTTTCCCAAAATGTTTTAGCTTTACATGCCTCATATCGTTACATTTTCAGGTTATATTGGGCTAGTTAGAAATGTCGTTATTTGAAATGCGAGAGGTAATACACATGCTCTGGGACATTTTTCAGGAGGAGAAAGGTTTAGGGTTTATGGTTCCGATCATGCTTTGGGTTATGTAAACAGAAATATGATGTGCAATGGGTTCAGTGAGTTACTTGTGTGGTACACCTGAGCCCTGTATCTTTTAACCTACAGTAATAATGTTTACTTTGACATATCTGCTGATTTTTATGAAAGATTTTAAAATATAAGGTGTGTTTATTGATTTGATTTATATGTGATCTGTGGACATTTGTTCTTGATGAACATTGGGTAAACAGTGGTATGTGTGTTGCACTGTGACTGATCTTGTGGTGGCAAATTTTATTTTAACCATTATTGATTAATGATTTTAACCATTTGCTTAAAGATTGTTTTAAACCTCCATGAAATGCTGTTCCTTCCTCTTAGACTCTTAAAGACCAGAGAGGGACAGCAGCAGCCATGAACTCTTAGCCTAGTGTTTTTTGTTTAAGAAACTCTAGCTTCTCATTTTGTTTAACTTTTTAGCAGACAAAGTCGAGAAGGCCACAAACCATGTCTCTACTGCCTCCTGAGATAAACTATTGTTTAGGCTAATGTTGGGAACAGAGAGCAGGGAGGAAGGTGAGGATGGTTTGACTTTTGGTGATGTCCTCTTTTCAACTATGGCCAGGCTAAAAGATAAAGTTAGAGGGGTGGCTTGAGAGAGGTTTTGACTATATGATGATGTGATGTTTAGATTTTAGTTTAGTAATGCTCATTCAGTTGAACTGCATGTACCATTGAATCTGTATTCTCATATTTTGCAAAATATAATAAATGCTCAAAGACCAGACTTTGGTTTAATTCTCAAACAGTCTTTATATGTTTTCATTTTTATCATTGATATTTACTAAACTCTGCTGCTTCAAGAAAACTTCCATCACAATCTATAAATAGAGAATAGCAATTTTTGACAATGTTTCGGCCCCACCCACACACACATACGAAACCAGACAGACACACACTGTGGGCATTTAAGGTGAAGCATAAAATATGTTTTACAACCGTAGGACAAACAATCAATCCCCCGTAGACGGCGGCCTGAAGGAGTTCGGGATAAAACTATTCCTCCATCAGCCAAAGTGTGTGTTCCCAGAGATGCTTATTGATATTTCCTGGGTACATGCAATTTTTTTTCTTTTTCACTCTACTCGAGCTGGGTGATTGTATGCAAGTGTTTTCTGTATGCGTGAGAGTGTGAGAGTGTGTTGGTGTTAGCGCAGTAGCTCCCAGGCTAACAGAGTCTGGTGCACTGTGGGAAAACAGGAGGCTTTTGTCTTCTTTCATGGTTTACAGCACTCTTTCGCTGCTCTATCGATCCTTCCCTCCATCTCTCCCACACACTTGGCCCCTTCCCCATACTACCACAGTGATGTGTGTGTGTGTGTGTGTGTGTGAGAGATACAACTCAGTTTGTCCACCTCTTGCATGTTTTATGCCATTTCACTGCACAGAAATAGTTCCCCACAGAACTAGAAAGCACTCAGTAGTGTGCAGGCTTGAACCGAAAACTAAAAATAAGCTAATTTCTCTTTAATCTCACGGTTATCATTAATGACAGAGCAGCTGTACAGTTTATACAGGCAGGGTTTGGCCTGATGGTGGTGCTAGGGTAATCTGCCATTGCAAGACCTTCCTCCACTGCACTGAAAAGGAGGGTCTGGCTAGTCCACACAGCATTCCGGGATGAGAGAGAAACGTGCTTGGGTTTATTAGCATGTCTGTAAAGCAATCCCAATCGCCATGGGCGACGCTGTGCGCCGCACGGAGCCCCGGTGCCGTTGCAAAATAGCCTCGGGAAGGAACTTGTTTTGGTGGAACGTGTACGTTCAAAAGTAGTTTTAGTCGTGCAACAGAAAACTCAGATTGGACAGATAGTCTAGCTAGCTGTCTGGATTTACCCTGCGGAGATCTGAGGAGCAGTTAACCACAGTCCTCAGAAGACCACCGGAGTTTAAAATTCCAAACGCAAAGAAAGCGGAAGGTAACGGACATCCGGCCGAAAAGAAAGACATACAGCGAAACTTCCGCCTGCAAGGGAGCAATCCCAGAAGCGGAAGGTCGTGGATATAGACTATTGCTAGGGCAATGATCACAGGGTCCACAAAGTCAGTAGGTGTCTTCTTGCACTAAGCGATTTCTATGGTGATAGAGCCTGGTAGTGGAGCTAGATTAAAGGTCACAGGGTCACCAAAATCATTACGGCTCGAGCTCTTGAGAGTATAAATGTGCACAACAAATGTCATGCCAATCCCTTCATTCATCTTTGAGAAAATGGGGTGACAGACAAATAGACAAATACACAGAGTAGGGAGCATGATGTCCTTGGTAGATGACAGTAAACACTCAAAAGCGTTGGTGGTGTCCAACGTTATTAAACAGACAACAGCAGCAACTGGAAAACTAAAGTAAATGTAAGTATATAGAAAAGCATAAAATAAGAAGTTTGTTCACACAGCAAAGTTTACGATTTGAACCTGCTTCTCTCCATTTAGCAGCATTTGGGGGCATGATACTTTTCAGCATTGGAAGGTAAATACAGTGCTCAGCATAAGTGAATACACCCATGCTAAAGTTGACTAAAAAGAGTTATACAAAATCATCTTTTGGAAATTGATCTTAATGCCTTAATTAAAAAAAATGAGGAAAAGTCCAACCTTTAAGGACACCAATTTTCTTTGTGAATTAATAATGAATTCTTTTTAATTTTTTTTGGAATTCTTCCTTAAAATACAGGGGGCATAAGTAAGTACACCCCTATGTTAAATTCCCATAGAGGAAGGCATATTTTTATTTTTAAAGGCCATAGGGGGATTCAACTTTATTGAGGTATGTCTATACTACAGACATTATAAAAGGGAAAAATGCAACTATAAAAACCTAATAATTTCAAAACAATATGTTTGCACATGCGCCAGATATTTATGTTTTGATGGACAAATGTCTTGTGTGTGATTTGAACACAGCGTCTTCCTGTGTTTCTGCTCCGTCTCGCAGCTAACACACAGCTTCAGTTCTTTCTGTGACCAGCAGACACACAGTCGTCTGTAGGCTACTTCACTCACATTTCCTTGAGTGCATTTTTATTCAGACTGCATTTCAACACCTGAGTTTTCCTCGCAGGAAAAAAAACCCAAAAGAGATCCATTCCCTGTGATGTCTGATGTGTGACAATGTGTCCATGTCAATGGTGATGCTGCTTCACAACTTCAGGGGTCTTTTCTGATGCAGGAATTTGTAAGATGATGGATATGTTGGAATATTGTCTTAAAGGGGTTTTATTTGTGCTTTCTCTGACCTGGTTGAATAGTAAAAACATGCATTCCCGCATTGGGAGCAACTTCTTGTCGACAAAAACTGAGCTAAAAACTAAACTAAGAAACTAAACATAATATTCAGAGTACACAGTGAATTTTGTTCTCTGAAACCTTACATGGCGAATAGCTCTTCCTCTTAAATTAGATTAATCAAAGGCAGAGTAATACATTTGGAAATGTATCCAATCAATTCTTGGCAGTGTATTTTTTTTATAGCTATTAGTAAGCTACATAACCAGTTCCACACAACTCTTTTCTCATTGGTTTCATAAAAAAAGCTGTATTATAGAGACATTCCCCCCCTTGGCCCCTAACCATGACATTTTTTAATAAAAAACAAAGTTATCTCAAATTAGCCAACTTCATCTGAAAACTGAAAGGAAATTGAAAACAGAAATCATAATTAGAAATAACCATAAAAAAACAGATCGTAGTGTGCAAAAATGTTTGCTATTTTAATACTGGTTCACATAAGGTGAAGCAGAGGAAAGCAGTTAAGCAAATTACTTACACACACGGGCACACAAACATGCCAAAAGCTGATCTTTCCCGTGCCTGATGTAGGTATTGACGTTTCCCTTGACACCCTCTCTCTAATCCGGCTGATTTGATAAGGAATCTCATTCCCCCTTGCGAGGCCACGCTGAGGGACCATCCGACAGATCTGACTCCACTTCATACTGCCCTGTCAATGCTATCTCCTATTGCTCATGGCAACCAGACAGGAAATAAAGCCTGGGTGCCGGGGGAGGGAGGGCAGCCCCTTGGTAGCCATTGCGGCTGCAACACTGGCCCCTCCGGGACCCTCTCTGGGAAGGGGCCTGTGAGGCCGGAGCCAATCGATTCTTATCGACAAAGGTGGTAATTACATTTCATTAGCTTTCAGCGCTAATCCACATGGCCCTGCTGGGGATACGAAGCGTGAGACAAAGAGAATGAGAGCAAGAAAAGACTAATGGAAGGTAAAGACGTAGCAGGGAGAGACTATACCATAAAGCTTAATCACTGGTTGTTTGCTCAAAAATTATTTAAGATCTTCATGCAATTAAAGATGATAGTTTAGTGAAATTACGCACTTGGGCGATCCTGAAGTTACAGTAGGTTCCCATCAGGTGTTACCGGGTAAATCTTATCTTAAACAGTAGATTGGTATTGGCTGCTTCAAAGTCTAGATTAAAAACAATAGGCTCCTATTGGCTGTTTCAAAGTCTAAAATCAAAGCAAGGGGCCTAAGCTAGATTCAAAACAATAGGTTCCCATTGGCTGTTCAATATTGTAGACTTACAAATTGATCTAATTAATTCTTGCTCTGTGATCACATGTGGAGCCCTCAAATGGGCCTTCAGCTTTGCTTATATACTGAAATTTGCACACTGCACGCTCAGCCATCCAAGTAGACATCTGTAAGTGCCTCATATACAGAGGATCCAGACGCACCATTGGGTCGGGCCGCCATGAGGTTAAGGTGGTCAACACCTGTTGAACCGCAACTTCCAATATATGCATCAGTTCTTTTAGTTATGCAAGAGTCAATAAATGAGGTGTAATAGTAGCTCCAAGCCAAATTGTACAATCTTTGCTATGTTTCATTCAGTTAATCAAAAAATTAAAGTTAACTGAAGCATCAACTCATTTTTGGGGCCATGGCTAATTCAATGAACTGTGTTTAAAGGATTAGGTCATCAAGAAAGATGAGACACCCTGAGAAGGTGTAGGGTGCCAGGAAATTGCAGAATGGTGGCCAATTGTATTTGTAGGGTAATCCATAGAAAGCAAAATGGAGGAGTTTACTACAGGGGCTCCAACAACACATCAGATTAAGTCTCCCTTAGGGTCTCCTAGTAGTCCAGTGGTTTGTTGCATGTCATTCGCCACACGTCCGTTCTTTCTCGACTGTGCTGTCTAATAAAAACAGAAAAAAGTAAAGCATCTTTCATGTTTATAAAGGCAAAACAAGTTGCCTGGCTAAACCAACTTTAATAGCAATTTCACCATGCGGAACAGCATGCAAGCTATGAAGTCATTCAGTGGGCTGATGTTAGAATAATTACATTATCAAAGGATAGACGGAACCACTGAAGTTATAATAAAGATTTGTTTACTTGCAAGTAGAATCAGTTTACAGTACTCACAGCACAAGTACAGAAAGTGACTAACGTAAGCCTTGAACAGTAGCTTATTTGTGTGTGAAATACAGTCATAATACAGGGTTTGATGTCGTCTCCTCTATCCGGTCAGACTCAATGGCGTCCCCTTTATCTGGTTAGAGTGACACATGTTCTGTCCTCGGGCCCCAGACAAGACAGTCAATGACTCCGTGTCATCTTGTGGGGGCAAGTAGTGTTATGATTTCTTACTATGCAAATAGTTTAATTTAACAGACAGAGGAAGAAAAGAAGAGTTGTTTTTATAGTTATTTTTTCCTCTAACAGCTGATATGCAGAATGGGTCTTACAGTGTGTTTCTCATCTTCTTGGGGACCAGGACTTTCTAAAACTACACAGAAATGGCTTATACAGGTACATTCATAAAATAGAAATGGGAAATTACAATATGTTGACGGATGCAACTTTATGGCACATTACACTAGAATTTACATATTCAGTCCACGCTTGAAATTTGGCCGGTACATGCTAAAAGCAACACTTGGCCATAATGAATAACACATGCTTGGTATGACACATGGTGGACAATTTAAGAGTCCATTCAAGATGCTCTTAAGTTGATCTGGGCAACTATCAAACTTGAATATCTATTTCTTAATTATCTTCTCTCAATGTTCGGTGGTCATGATGTCTTCTGTCTGTGCACCATCTGTCTTGGCACTCCCCGCTGGTTTTAAAATCCATAAGACAGTTAAGGGTTCTCGGCCAATGGGACTGTAGACGACAGTTTAACTCAGCCGCACTTAACCCTTGGACCGAAGATTCAACCATAGTGAGTAATATACTAATTCATTCTCTCTTCATACCCCCTGCTCCTCTTTTCTCTTATCCTCCCCTCTCCACTTTTCCTCAACCCCTGAGGAGCATGTCAAAATGTTAATTTCCCTTAAATTACTTGCTATTACAGCGCAGATATGGGCAGCGAGGAAGAAAAAATAGTTATTTCTCTGTAAAGGTGAAGTAGTGAAAGAGCTGTAAGCAAGTTTTTTTTTTATCCTCTGTCCAGTCCAACCTCCTAGATAAAGCTTGTTTTCTCTCCAGGCTTTCTTTTTTTTTTTTTTTATTTAGCATAATTTCACTCATTAGCAAACAGCTAGGTAATAAGTTCAAGAGCATTGGCAAGCCTTTAATTAACATGCCTGCCCATTCACCACGAGCTGTGGAAATAGATCCATTCATCAGACAAACAAAGGATTTGTGATCTTTTAGTTCGCCACAGCCATGACAAACGCTTGAGGTTGTGGCTTGTTTTCGGAGCGCAGTTCTAAAGCAATTAGTGTTGCTTTGTGGGAGGACAATTAGTGACATTTTCTGTTGGGTCAAAGTTTACCTGCTCAGCTTGTGGACAGGTGCATATTTTAAACTTCAAGTATTAATCAATCATTATTCTGAGAACACTCAGACTAAAGATAATTATCCAAAGGATTTAAAAAAAAATTATAATCTGGTGTATTTTGCATTCCTGGGTCCATCTTCTCATTCAGTGAGCGTGCTCTATATTTTATTCTTATTTATTTATGTATTTTATTTATGTTTATTTAATAGGGTCACATGTAGTATCCATAGAGATTTGCACGTATCTAATGCAATGTATCCCAGCATTTATAGCTACTGCTAATTTCCAACATATGTCCCTAGAAGGACCTTTAAAATAACAAACGTAAAACATTTTCACAGGCAACAAAGTTGAACTATTAGGCACATTTTGTTGACCTTATAGGAACACTTGTGGATAAGTATCTAAAAAAGACCACATTGTCAACTCAAAGTATTTCCGGTACAGGTTTAGAATCAGGGAAAAACATCAAAACATCCAGATTTGGTGCCAGCTGAAAAAGCAATGTTTGAAGGGGTTCTTACTAGACTTTTACACTGACCTTAGTAGTCTGGATAGACAATAATTTACTGGATAATCGTCGGAACATCCCTTGCCTTACAAAACTCTGTTCGTTTTTGGAAACAACAAACTTGGAGCTAGCAAGCTACACGCTGAAAATGGAAAGTTTTGAAGACAATTTGGATCGTGCAACAAGGCAGATCTACTTGGCTCTTTCGGGGAATGATTGTTAAGATTTACAAAGTATATGTTTATGGCATTTATTCTCTAACTGGGACGTTTTGGGACCGATTGGCGGGGATTTGGATAGGTTTCTTTTAGTTAATCACAAATTAAAGTTGTTAAGTGAAGCGTCAACTCAATTTGGGGGCCATGGCTAATTCAATGAACTGTGTCAAAAGGATTAGGTCATAAAGTAAGATGAGACACCCTGAGAAGGTGTAGGGTGCCAGGAAATGTTAGAATGGTGGCCAATTGTATTTGTAGGGTAATCCCTGGAAAGCAAAATGGAGGAGTTTACTACAGGGGCTCCAACAACACATGAGATTAAGTCTCTTTCAGGGTCTCCTAGTAGTCCAGTGGTCTGAGATTCTGATTTTGATTGGGAACGTTATCATTCGCCACACGTCCCTTCTTTCTCTACTGTGCTGTCTAATAAAAACAGAAAAAAGTAAAGCATCTTTCATGTTTATAAAGGCAAAACAAGGTGCCTGGCTAAACCAACTTTAATAAATGACTTTCTAAAACTACACAGAAATGCCTTATAAGTGTACATTCATAAAATAGAAATGGGAGATTCCAATATGTTGATGGATGCAGCTTTATGGCACATTACACTAGAATTTACATATTCGGTCCACACTGCTATTCGCTATGGACAAAATACACAAAGATACACTGGTAAGAGCAAATTAAGTTTAACCATGTATCCAGCTAATTTAATTAGATCACATTACTGTATGTGTATTGTACTTAATTTAATATTGTATGTGGCGTTCCACCAAAACAAGTTCCTTCCTTCAGACTATTTTGCATCCAGAGCTTAGCGCTGCCCAAGACAACTGTGATTGGTTTAAAGAAACAACCTAGGGCATTTTTTCTCTCCTATCCAATAATGTATGTGTGGAGGGGCGACCTTACTCTCCAGTGCTGTGGAAATGGGTCTGGCAATGTGAGACTAAAAACCTTAGTAACAGATAATAACACTACTGACTTCTCCACTTAGTGTAGCATCAATAGAATAGAATGTAACACTCCTACTTCTAAATCATCTGGGTATCTTGCACTTACTGTGTTGCTACTGCTATCTCTACCTACATGTATAACCCAACAGCTGGCTTGCTTACTGGGTATTGTCAAACTGCATCTTGGTAAATGTAGGACAGGTGAGGTAGAAGCCATAGAGCAAGTGAGCTACAACTGTACAAGAAGATGTACATTTGTACATCCCAGCAAAAATCTGTACTTTTCCAACAAGGTTAAAGGTTCATACAGTAGCTTCTTCAACTTATACGACGACGATTTAAGTCATAATCCAGGCACATTTAGTGGATTATGACACATTCTGTCATTTAATCTATCAATGATCTTTTTAAATATTCATCTTATCTAAAATATTAACAAAAAGTTACAATAGGCCAAAGACGTCTTTAAGCAAACATACAATTATACAACAACCAAATATATAGAATGGAAATACATTGAATTAACTGTGACAAAAGAAAATATCAAATGTAAAATGTTCATGAACTGTATAAATTCGGAGAAAATACAGCATACAGGAGGCTTGGAGAAAAAAAAAAATATTGGAGAAAAAGTGGTCCATTGTGTTGCTAGTGTGTGAGAGAGCTTGACTGTAGAGTGATGAGAATGATTCACCTTTGTTACTGAAAGTGCGTCACTGCCAGGCTGTGCTGTGCATCTATATGTGCGTACAGTGTGTGTGTGTGTGTGTGTGTGTGTGTTTGTTTGTGTGTGTCTCACCTGTCAGCTCAACTAAACTGCATTTAATGTGGGACGTGGTTCATGCAGGATCCCAGGTGGGAGGTGCCTGATGAAGCGTTTGGCAGAGAGTGGGGGGACTTGGTGATTGCAGGGGGGGGGGGGGGTCGCAGGAGATTGACAGGCCTGTCGTGGGTGGTGGCTAGCATGTCGGCCACCCAATCACCTTTAAGAGACAGGAGTGTGGGAGGATAATTACAAGTATTCCTGTCACAGGCGTCACGTTTCCATTGATGCACTAGAGTGAGACCAGCCGCCATGTACGGAGGTGAGTGGGCGAGATAGAAAGACAGGACGGAGATGGGAAGTTGGAAAGCAAAGAGTAATTAATTAAAGTCTGTTTTTTTTCCCTTTGTATGTGCTCATATTAATGGCTGGATGTTAGTAGCTTTAAATATTAACAGAAAAAAAATGAGATATGTACAGGGGATATAGAGAAATACAAAAACGTAAAATCACTGCTTTGATATTAAACAAAAGCGACAGGAGGAAAATCAGTTTGCCGCTTATGTTTCGGTGTCTATGAACAAAGCTTCAGAATCCGTATCAGCTTTAATGGCCAAGTCAGTGTGAACACATACAAACGCAGAGAGACACTTCCACATGCAACCGTGTATTAATGGAGTTCAACACTCTTTCAGGCTTTTGCATGTGAGTGCTGGCACTCGTGTGTGTGGGTGCTGATGGTTTCAGCATGGAAGGGCCCTGAAATAGCCGCGCTAAGCTAACAGTGTCACTCTCCCACACAGCCGAACCACTAGACTCCGTCAGTGTTACTACTTCTTATGATTAGACTAACACATGCCATTACAGGCTTTCTGTCCAGAATACGAACAAGGCACCACGCATCATCATCTATGGCATGAGAAATGTGTTAGTACAAACATCAAGTCCTCCCATTGGCCCATTTCTTTGCCCTCCTAAAAACTCGGAATCTACCGCAACCATGTAAACATAAACCTGATTATAATGCTGATCACCTTCTACTCTAAATGTTCTTTAATACAAAGATAGCTGAGAGGAAAAATAAAAGCAATGCAAAGTTATGTTCTGTCTGGTTCAGCTAAAACTTATTTTGGAGTACTACTGCATTAGAGATTAAAAAAATAAGAGAGTGAGAGTGAAAGAGAGAGGGGGAGAGAAGGTGAACTGTGGACTATTGCACGCAATGGTTCTCTAAGTTATTATTTACTAACCCGGAACGCTGCTTTGTAACTTTTTTCCAGTTTACCCCCGACCAGCACATCGCTAAGCTGCATGGTTTGAAACAAACTGTTTAACTGTGTGGATGTTCTTCTGTCCGACAAGCTGCCAGCGTGCTGAAGCCCCTGAGACCAGGCCCCGTGTGTAAAGGCATCGATAAAATGACTGTCACAGAGTGCGGTCGGATCGTTCACTTGCCACTTCCTTAAAATAAATACTGTGATGTTTCATCAAGGTAGATACACTGGCAGGGAGCGATTTTCCGGGGGTGGGGGGGGGGGGGATTTTCCCCTTTCTGGTCTACATATCCCTGCCTCTGCTGAATGATTATTTTTACAAAATGTATCTCGCCCCCAAAGTGATCAATGATACTTCACCAATAGACCATAGGCCCTATATGATATACTTAACCCTCCTGCTTTCCTCGGGTCAAATTTGACCCATTTTCAAAAGGTTTCTATATCAGAAATTTGGGTTTATTTCAACCATATTGTAACATAAAAAATAACATGGATGGTTCCATACAACACTCTTCACAAGTAAAATAAATGATCAGTTTACTACTTTCATTGAATTTGGGTGTTTTATTCAATTTTATAGCATTTGAAAAAAAAAAATAGATAGATAAAAGAACATTGAAAAAAGTGAAAAATGTCAGAAAAAGCTTAAAACTAAAAACTAAAAAGAAGTGCAGAAAACAATCGTCAAAAACATCGGAAAAAGTGACACAAACGTCGGAAAAGCTTCAGAAACATCGGGAAAAGTAACAAAAAGTGACAAAAACATTGAGAAAAGTAACAAAAGGGTCACAAAAACACCAAACATTGAAGAAAAATATTTAAATTTAAAATTTTGACCCAGAAAAACCAAAAGCTGCATGGTCGACGGGAAGACAACACAAGAGTTAAAATTACAGTATTTTAAACTAAGTAAAGCGCTGTAACGTGAACAGTCTATAGTGCCATAGAATGATCAAATCCGAGCAGCAGTTGCTGGATGTATTTAGCTGCTAGAGAGCTCCAACGCAGCAGCAGTTGTTTAGCCGCCAATAGGTGACTGCGAGCCGGGCTACAGGCACCGCCAGATGACAGTCCTTTCAGGGGCCGTGGATGGTAGTGGAGTTTAGCCTGAAAAATTGAGGGTCATGCGGCGATGACAGTTAAGTTTAGGCACCAAAACGTCCAGCTAAATTTATGAAAAAGATCGTGGTTTGGATTAAAACACTGCCAAAGAACGAGCGAGCGTTTCCTTGTTTTTGCCGCGAAGTTAACTACGCTCTTGGCTTTATAGGGTTATTAAATTGGCTTTATTGCTGAGAGCTGGTGTACAGCTTCACCACTAGAACATAGTACAATGGAGCAAGGAACATGAGGTGCTAAACAAACCTGCCTGTTACGGTACGTCCTGTCCAAAATTATCCTTTTGGCCTATTTAGGATTGGGTGTATTACATTTTATTAAGATATTTTTCCTGAAATCACTATTTGTTTCTATTTAGCACCATTTAGAAAGTCCAAATTTTGAGTGAAAGTTGATAGAGAAATATATAGGAGTGACTGTACACAATAGGAAATGCAACATCCCTTGATTCCACCTCCCTCCTTCAAATCCTTAGCATAAAAGATAATTTAAAACTAACTTCAAAACAAAATTCAAAAGTGATGTAAATAAATCCATAGACACAAACTAACGCAACCAGATGAGGATGGGCTCAAGATGCATCCACTGAAAGTGAAGTTCTCACTCGGCTGAAATATGGATGAGTATCCCAACTTGTCTCCACTTGATTAATGTAAAAGGAGAAGAGCACAAAGGAGAGACGATTGTGGAAAGTAAGAGGAAAAACAACACATACTGTAGGAAAGCAGTCGGTGCATTCAGTGACCCTTCACGAGACGATGCCCTGGAAGGAAATCATAGACTTACTAACATCAACCCACCTACCACATCACTCAGCACAGTGTCCATCGTGGAGAGAGGTTCAAGAGGTAGTCAAGCACGCAAGATCATCTTCTGCTCCAGGTCCCAGTGGTATACCGTACAAAGTATACAAAAAATGCCCTAAGCTCCTCCGAAGGCTGTGGAAGCTTATGCGGGTAATTTGGCCCAATAACCATACCAACAAGTTGGAGAAGGGCGGAAGGGTGCTTTGTGCCCAAAGAACAGGGATCCATACAGATCAGCCAGTTCCGAACTATCTCCCTACTTAGTGTGGAGGGAAAGATTTTCTTTGCGGTGCTTGGGAAGAGAATGAGCACTTTCATGACCCAGAATGGATATATTAACACCTCTATCCAGAATGGTGGTGTTGAAGGGTTCTCCGGGTGCTTGGAGCATACAGGGGTCCTCAGCCAACTTATCCAAGAAGCAAAGGAGAAGAAAGGCAGCCTAACAGTTGTCTGGCTTGACTTTGCAAATGCATATGGGTCTATTCCCCATAACTTGATCCAAGCTGCTTTGGACTACTACCACATCCCACAAAACATCCAGAGCATGATCACCAGTTACCTGAGGGACATCAAGCTACGATTCCAGTCCGCCAAGTTTACAACAAAGTGGCAGCCAGTTGAGATTGAGATAGTGACATAGGATGCACAATCTCTCCCATCTTGTTCATCATGGGAATTAACCTGATTATCTCTGCAGCGAGTACAAAGTCAAGAGGGCCGAAGACCGCAGCAGGAGGGCAACAGCCAGTAATCAGGGCATTTATGGATGACCTTACCGTGATAACACCAACTCACGTGCAGGCAAGATGAGTCCTGGCAGAACTGGATCGCATGGCCACTTGGGCAAAGATGGTCTTCAAGCCCAAGAAATCAAGGAGCCTGGTGATCCAAAAGGGCAAAACATCTGGAAAGTTCAAACTGCATGTTCAAGGGGAAGTGATCCCGAACATCCAGGGGAACCCAATTAGATGCCTTGGAAAGTGGTATGATGATTCCCTGTCAGACAAGAACAGCATCTCCAGCACCGGAAAACAAGTTGAAGAATGGTTGAAGAAGATTGACAAGTCTGGCATTCCAGGGAAATACAAGTGCTGGATCTACCAACATGGCCTGCTCCCGAGACTCATGTGGCTTCTCACCATATATGGAGGTGCTCCTATCAACTGTAGAAGAAATGGAAAGGAAGTCCAACAAGCACCTAAGAAGATGGTTGGGAATACCGCTGAGCTTTACATCTGTGGGGTTCTACATAAGGTTGGGCCACCTCCAGCTTCCCCTGTCATCAGTGGTGGAGGAGTTTAAAGTCGCAAAATGCAGACTGTCCCTGACATATAGGGACTCTCAAGACCAACTCACCAGGGAAGTAGGAGTGAGAACAAGATCTGGCCGCAAGTGGGCCTCCAGCACGGCAATTAACCAGGCAGAATGTTCTCTCAGGACCAAAGACATCATCAGAAAACCTTGCACTGGAAGACAGGGTCTAGGAACAGCACATTTTCACACAGGGGAGATACGGGTGGCGCCATGACAAAGTGTTGGCAGTGCTCACAGACATGAGCAAGAAAGGAGGAAGAAACAACTAGACAAAGCAAGACCACTGCTGAGCACCATCGACTTTGTGAAAGAGGGCCAAAGACCTGTCGTCCACAACCAAGCCAGGCAGAATCTCCTGCAGTCAGCCAAGGGATGGGAAATGGAGGTCAACATCGGGAGGAAACTCCACTTCCCCGAAGGGGTACTGTCCACAACTCTGAGGCCCGATATCATCATGTGGTCTCTAGAGGGAAAGAAGATCATCCTGGTGTAGTTGACGGTGCCTTGGGAGGAGGGCTGTGAGGAAGCTACAGAGAGGAAAAAATCCAAATACCAGCAACTTGTCCAAGACTGCCGGGACAAGGGGTGGACAACATGGCTGATGACGTTGGAAGTCGGATACTCTCACAACTCAAAATGTCAAAGTCAAAATAGTCAAGTTCACAACTTGAACTAGGACAGGTAGCATCACATGGTGGGAGATTGTATTTAGCCAATTTATTGGGAATTTAGGTTATTCACCGTAACCCCCAGAGTTAGACAAGTCGATACATACCCTTCTCATCTCCGTGCGTGCTGTAAAGCTGTCTGTCGGCTCCAGCGGCATCAGCCCATCACAGAACAGGCAGGTGAATGGTTCCAGTAATCCTACTGCTCCGAATAAGTGACAAAATAACGCCTGACATAACATGTTCCTATTTACATGTTGTGATTTGTAGAGTCACAGCGTGTACAAAAAACAACGTAACATGAGACCCAGCCGTCTTCTATCTGTAAACAAACCGGGAACTATATTCTCAGGCGGAAGAATATAGTACTTGGGCGGAGTGATATGCTGGTAGCAAGCCTGTCTGAGAATATAGTTCCCGGTTTGTTTACGGATAGAAGATGGCTGTTTCTCATGTTACGTTGTTTTTGTACACGCTGACACGTGACTCTACAAATGACAACATGTAAATAGGAACATGTTGGCGTTATTTTGTCACTTTTGTCACAATTGGGAGCAGTAGGCTAGTTGGAACCAGTTACTTGCAGGATCTGTGCTGGGCTAAGTTAATGCTGGAGCAGTCAGACAGCGTTACAGCACGCACGGAGATGAGAAGGGTATGTATCGACTTGTCTTACTCTGGGGGTTACAGTGAATAAGCTAAATTCCCAATAAGTCGGCGTGTTCCTTTAAGGAACGCAAGGGCTAACTGAATAATTCATTTATAATCCAGTTCAGTTTCAGCACAGAGTCACAGCTCACATCAGGCTCTCTCTGCAGTTTCTGATTAAAATGTAGCCATTTTGCTCAGTTTCTTAGCCTCTTCTGCTCAAATTGCAGCGTAAATTAGTAAAGCAAACAGTCTCCAATGAAGATTACATTTACTCTTCCGATATGTAGTCTTTTCTGACCACCAAGATTACAAAATCTGTATGTGTTAGTTGTTATGTGTGTGGTGTCTACTCTTTTTAGGTTCAATAATCTTAAAGTCTGCTCCCAGTCTGCCTGGGTTGTCATTTTAACACTGACACACTGTACAGTGTTTCAATTGTTGCAGTTAACATGCGTACTGTCAGCCAAGGGACTCATTCACTACAAAAATAAAAAGGCAAAAGTCAGACTCATATTTACATCACTTTGTACCTGAATGGATTTTAAGAGTGATCCCAATAATAACAGAACGGCCAATCCAGGATCTCAAACTGCTGCCGTCAGCGAGATCAGACAGCCCTGCTGTCGCACCAGGTAACACTAACACACACACACACACACACACACACACACACACACACACACACACACACTCTATTTAATAAGAGAGAGGTACAGGCTGCCGCTCAATACAGCTTTATTCTGTCATGGCTAATGACAGCAAGAGCAAGAATGGGAACAACATGGAGTCACCGTGTCATCTCAGACAGATGAATTGTACATAAATATACTTCACACATCAATATAAACACTTTTGGGTGGCCCGATTTCATTCACACAGGCACACATAATGAAGAATACTCCAAACACGGTCTTCAAAAATATCAAATTGTTCACAGCTTTGCGCTTTATTTTCCTGCTGCTTTCCAAGCATTCAAACACTTTTGTTTGTCATATCTTTCATCCACTGCTCTTTGGATGAGAGTACATTTTACATGATGTACGTTTCTGCATAGGAACGAATAGGCTATTAATAATGTCTTCTTATTAAAGAAATGTCAAACAAAACTGGTATTTGGCTCAGAGAGAAAGGGAAATATAGCAAAATGTACATTTCTGCAGAATTACTTTCATCAGTAGGAAAATATAATCATGCCATACACACTAACTAATTCATTATATGTTTTCCTTGATCTTCCTGAAGATGTTTCACAGTAAAAGCGCTCAAGAGAATAGAAAAAATTACACCTGATAAGCTGGAAGATTTTCAACCTTGGCAACAGTTTGTGCGAAAAAACAAATCTCAAAGGTCCATTTACTAGGTTTTTCAGAGATTCAATTGCATCTAACATCACACCTTACTGATAAAGACTACTTGGACATTTGAGAATACATAATTTTGTCAAATAAACAATCTATCTTCAGTGGGTGTTAATAGATGTACTTAAATTGATTGACTTAAAAATTATTGTTGACATATTCTTATATTTATACATCATGTTTTAATGTTAAAATGTGGAACAGTAACTGTATCTGTGGATGGCTACCTTACCTATAGGCCAGTAAACCTATCATCAATGATGTGTAAAGTAAAAATTATGTATCTTTACAAATAAGATGTTGTATTTGTGTTAATAGATGTACTTAAATTGATTGAGGACACAAGGAAATGTGTCATTACAAAATAATAATACACCATTGTCCATTCAAGAGATATTCTGGTTCCAGGTTTCAAGTTCATATGCCTACTTGTATTTTGGGGGTTCTACCAGAACATGCTTTAATATTCAAAAAACACATAATTGTTCTTATACTGTCTGTCTGAATAGACCTGTATTCACCCTTTGTCTGAAACGCTCCGTTTTAACACCAGTCACTTTAAGACCTCCTCCCAAAAAAAAAAGCCCAGTCCACTCTGATTGGACAGTGTTGCCAGGTCTTCTGTATCTGCGTTTTTGGAGTCTCTGCCCAGTCATTGCAGCCGGGGAATGACTGTAACGCCACTGCCGCGGCACTTTCTACCTATATTTAGTATAATTGTGACATCACAACCGTACGGAAGTTCTGCCGGCTCGTTTAAAGGCACAGTTTCTGAATACTGGTGTATTTCTCTGTGGATTAAACATTTTGATACTTCCACAATATTTATATAGCACCTCAACCTGCTTCATAATTTAAAAAAAAGACATGGAAATCTAATTTTTTTTAAATCTGAAAATGGGCTGCTTTTCTAAATTTTTTCTCATTCTAATCTTATATTTGTAGTTGGTTGAACAAAAGCAATTTACAGATGTCACTTGGAAACTGCTTTGGGCAATTTTCAATTCAGCTAATCAATTTCTGAAATTGTTATAGATTACCAACATTTCTTTAACTATTCATTAGTTGCAGCCATTAAAAAGCAGGCGAGCGTTTCAAAAAAAGCAACTAATTAAGACGTGAGGATTATGTGTTTCATGAAAGACATTAAAGTAAAATTATAAAGACAAGATACTGAACATGAATTATGCAGATTAATGATGGGATTGACGCCTGTTAAGTGATTTAGAGAAGGAATTTTGAGCCATGGCTTTTCATTAAGACGACAGTGAAGAAGAATTAGAAGAAGAAGAGGAGGGAGAATGAACAGGATGTGTCGTGAAACTTTGTTAAGCAATGCTGAGGCCCCGTCTCTACTAGGGCTTTACGATACAAGGAAAATATGCAATATGCGATAACGTCCAATATCGCAGTAACGATATTACTTGCGATACATTAACAGATATTAAAGAGTACTACGATCTGCTGCTTTCAGTATTCTGCTAAAATACAGCAAACTGTGTGTTGAATTCAAAACAAATGAAAAGAAATAATTTCCAACATTTTTTTATTGAAAAAGTTGAACAATCAATTGAATATAAAAAGCAGCACTTAAAAAAATAAAAGCCAGGTACATTTTAAAGTGCAGTTTTTTAACTGATATTTTCATTCAACTAAGACAAAAAACCTCAGAGTGTCTTTCGCAATTAGTTTATTGCGGCAGTTGATATCGCGATTTTGCCCTAGTCTCAAAAATCATCTTCAATATTTTTCTCAGCAAGCCCAGGCGGAGGGCAGCCCGCAGCTACATTTTGACTCTCCGGGACACACAAGCCGAGGCTGAAATTCCACTCTGGCCTTATCGATAGGTAGCCATCTAATCAGCAGCCGGTTCAATTTAGCCCAATACACCTCTGGCCAGTCACCGCGGCAAACAGCTTAGCACTGAGCATTGAGCCGCAAAAATGGCCCACACCCATCTCCTCGCAATGAGACCGGCCAGACGCCAGCCGGAGCATTCAGTCAGCGTGAGTGAGAAAAAAAAAAAAAGGGTGAGAGTCCGAGAGGGAGCGTGATAGCACACTGCTGTTCAAATGTATCAAAAGTCACTGCACGGACGGATATGATTCGCCTTGTATTCGTTGACTCTGGGCAATATCACAGCTAAGTGGTGCAGAGGGGTGGTGGGTGGTGGGTGATCAGGGGGGGGGATGGAGGTGGAGGATATCTAAGACGAATTAGAGAGACATGATGAATGACGCAATATTTTCATGCCAGAGGGAAACTATTGCACTTCATATTAGAGGGGGTGACAGAGAGAGGGAAGGAGGCAGAGGAGGAATGAAATAAATCCGCAGGAATAAAGGGCTAATGAGAGAGGGAGAGCATTTTACCGCTGGTGGGAGAAAGGGGACCGGGAGAAAGGAGGGTAATATTCAGTTTGTCAATATATCAGTGGGATATTGGCCTTTTATTGGAAAACTCAGACATCAAGATGTCAGTATTGTCCACCTCTGAAATGACAGACGAGATGTAGTTTGATTGATCAGTGTTATCATACTGATCGATATTATACTGGTTGTCTAAAAAAGAAAAGTGTATTTACACAAGTACGATAACTAAATATTAATATAAGACATTTCAGTCCTACAACAAAAGGCATTTGTCATTGCCTTCCAAAACGACTTGTATGAGTGTTTCCTGGTGTGGAGACATTGTTTGTCGGTTGGTGCCTTCCAGAAGAAATACAAACGACTGTTGATTGCTGAAAATACGATTTATTGTCTTTTTTTAGTCTCTTTTTGTGCTATGTCTTTGGTTAAGTTAGGGCTACTAAAAGTATTTGGTTGAAGTTGTGGAAATATTTTGCTCATGGTTAAGAGAAGAGTTTCTGCAGGGATCACCAAGTCAAATGTAAGACTTTTTAAGACCTTTTTACGTGGCCATTATGAATGAAAATTTAAGACCTATATATCGCGAGATCAAACAAAAAAAAGTCAGATTTCATAGTGCGGAAACAATTTCCAGATTTCCTCATTGGCAATATAGGACTGGTGTCTAGATTGGCTGCAATATACGTTGCATATTGGTTTAATTTGTAGTCATAATACAGCAAATTATAATTGGACTAGTGACAGAAAGAACTACAACACCACGGAATTAAAATAGAACATTGTAAAGCGCTGTGGGGACATTTCAATGAGCATTAGAGGTACGAAAAATTAAGACCCGTTTAAAATGATTCAAGACCTAACACACGATACTTCAGCGAATTTGAGACTTTTTAAAATAATATATATTTTTTTAATTTTAGACTTCTTTTAGACTTTTTAGGACCCTGCAGAAACCCTGTAAGACAGGGGTCTTCAACGTTTTTAGGCCAAGGACCCCTCAGCTGAAAGAAAGATGGAGCAGGGACCCCTTACTATATATAATGTATAAAATTGAGTTGCATGTCAAACTGGGCCTACAATAACGTGTAGGGCTGCCGAGGGCCTTTAGCTATACCTTTTTACGGTGCATACAATACTAAGGTGTTAAAATAATTGTTGACATATTCTTATATTTATATATCATGTTTTAATGTTAAAATGTGGAACAGTAACTGTATCTGTGGATGGCTACCTTACCTATAGGCCAGTAAACAGAATAACTAATTCATTATATGTTTTCCTTGATCTTCCTGAAGATGTTTCACAGTAAAAGCGCTCAAGAGAATAGAAAAAATTACACCTGATAAGCTGGAAGATTTTCAACCTTGGCAACAGTTTGTGCGAAAAAACAAATCTCAAAGGTCCATTTACTAGGTTTTTCAGAGATTCAATTGCATCTAACATCACACCTTACTGATAAAGACTACTTGGACATTTGAGAATACAAAATTTTGTCAAATAAACAATCTATCTTCAGTTGGTGTTAATAGATGTACTTAAATTGATTGACTTAAAAATAATTGTTGACATATTCTTATATTTATACATCATGTTTTAATGTTAAAATGTGGAACAGTAACTGTATCTGTGGATGGCTACCTTACCTATAGGCCAGTAAACCTATCATCAATGATGTGTAAAGTAAAAATGATGTATCTTTACAAATAAGATGTTGTATTCATGTTAATGTATACTTTCAGACATATGTATATACAGTATACATATATAGAAACTATCATACAATAATTTGCAACAAATAATCAACCCCCTGTTGAAGAACTCTGCTGTAAGAGACACCAAACACACTCTCCAGGGTTCATGTGTTTGACATTTTTTATGTCCTTCTAAATAAAATATTGTGCCTGTGAAAGACAGTATGAGCTCCTAATTTCTTGTTTCTACTTTTCTTTCCTTTTTTGTATCCTTATCTCCTTCCTTCATTTTCTCCCTACGGCCCATGCTTCCTTCTTTCCCTATTTTTTGATTTCATAATTATATTTCCTTTTCTGACCTAATTTGAAAAATCCCCAAAACTGGAGACACAAGGTTTTCAGCCTACAGTGTAACAACCGTCTCTTTTCACTATGAACAATTACATTTGGAATACATAGTATATTGTATGGCAAATATGTGTCAACTTCATATTATGAATAATGTAAATAATTCAAGGAATTGAGCACTTTGTCTGCCACTGGTTGCCTATGACAGTGGTTCCCAATCTTTTTGGCCTGTGGCCCCTTTAAACAAATCATTGTTAACTGGCGACCCCTCGTCACAAGTTATGGTTTTAGTGTGGACATGAGCTGAGAGCAGTTAGAACAAAGAGGGATTTTTCCTTCTCAAATCGATTCACTTGAAGGATTTTTATGATGATGAAGGTATCCAGTATTTCAACAGAATATCTATGTGTCTTTCTAACATCTTAAAACATCTTGTGACCTCTCAGATTTCTCTTGTCCCCATGTTTGGGACCCCTTAAACGCCCTGATCTGAAGCAACGGTTCTAAAGCCCCTTTCCCACTGGACAAAAAAAATCCACTAACCTCTGGTTTTCATCTTTAGTGGGAAAGATTACAATCAGGATTCATTCCCGGGACAAACAAGTCACCGATATTTTATCGGCTCCAGCTCCCTCTTCCGGTACGATGCTATGACAAGTTGTCATCTCAGCCAAATTCCGTCCGTCTCTGTGCAAGCAGCGCTCCAACATCGCACCAAATTAGTTGGCACTGAGCTAGAAAAAGAAACTGTCAAAGTAGTAGGGCTGGGACTCGTTTGCGATACATCGGCGGCGGTAACGTATAAACAAAAAATATTTAGGTGAATCATTGGCCAAAAAAAAAAAAAAAAAAATCGATTCTAGGGAAAATATTCAATAATAAAAATCGTCCAAAGACAAAAAAAAAAAATCACAATACATACGATTTTCGATTTATTTCCCCCCAACCCCTCAATATGTAATGCTGCATTCTCATTGATTTAGGCAGACCTCATACTGGATAGTATTTCAGTGGACAAGAGCAGGGTGGTAAAATTACTGACTGAGAAAGAGACTGTCACACACGCGCACACGCACACACACAGGTCTCCTACACATGCTGAGGTTAAAGTCCTCCTCGAGATGAGCTGTCCTGTGTAATATCCATGCTTCCAGACCACTGATCAGCCAATCCAGAGCTCCAATCACACTGACAGCCAGCGGCCCGTCTCTCGCTCGCTTCACTTCACTGGCTCGATCGCACTCATACATACATACTCATATATGCTATGGGGGGGGGGTTAGACTGCTTTCACCTTCACACCAACACAAATGATACAGGCTAATTCCAGCCACACCACTCACACACTCATGTAGCTGTCAGATTGAAGGAGAAGACCTCTGATGGAGGAGCCGGGGTGAGGGTGAAATATCCAAATATCCTATGATAGGTAAGACAGAGAGAGACAGGATGGCAGTGAAGGAGAGGACACATCAGAGCAAGATAGGAGAGAAATACAGTAAAGTGACAGCGTAGAGGTAACTTCATTTTGAAGTAGCTGGTTATACTGACATATTGTGGCAATTGAAGATTGGTAAAATAAAATATATAATAGTAAAAGTAAAAAAAAAAAGTCAAAATGCATCTCATTGGCCAATTAGATGGGAAAAGATTCAGTTAGCTTATTATAATGAGGCAACATTATGAACCAGCTATCTTGGAGAAAGGAAAGTAATATAAAACCAGATGGATTTGGTTAAAGCTTTAGTGCGTAACTTTTTTATAATAATGAACATCAATTACATTCAAGCCATTGCCAAATAGAGCTTTGACCTCTGCCCAAAAATCCTATTCGAAGTTTATCTGTTTAATATTAATATTGAAATATATTTGAATATTTATTAATAATATTTTGACCATTAAATGCCTTCAGTAAGACCTAGATGTTCTGTCCTCCAGAGGGCAGTGTATCAGTCAATGGCAGGCAATGATGTTTTCAGAAGAAACACACACTTCCACGACGAAAAAAATTAAAAGTCAGACCCTGGATTAAACACAAACGGTATGCTTTTGACAGGAAGTTCGGAGCTTTCGCCGTAGCCTACCTAAGTGGTCTGATGTTTATACTTTTGAGCTGGTGTGTGCGTCGAACCGGCGTGTGTGTGTGTGTGTGTGTGTGTGTGTGTGTGTGTGTGTGTGTGTGTGTGTGTGTGTTAGAGTGAGAGAGTGACGGTGATTACCGGTAGCTTCAGAGTGAGTAGTGACTCTAGAGTCATAGTTAGAGGACCAAAGTGTCTCCCCTGTTCTTTCTGACCACAGTGAGACATCTGTAGCAGGAGAAGTTAACCCTCTCCTTGATTTCCCGTCGTTTATGGAGAAGGAGAACCAGGAAATGAGTCGGGGGGGAAATGCAAGCCACGGCCGAGCGAAGTGCATCGCCGCGACGTGTAGTTAGATTTTGAAATGCGTGAAAAAGCCTCGGAATCTGAATTGAAAACAACGTTTACAAGCAAACACATTTATAAAAAACAATGCCCATAACAGGTTCGAATATTAAGGGCTGCCTAATATTCGTTCGAATATCATTATTTTTTCAAATGTTCAAATTATTTTCGAATAACGAAATTCCGAGTCAAAGCTCTATTGCCAAATTAGTTGATAGAAAGCTGATTAACCTATGGGCTCCACAAAACTCTCTCTGTATTTCTCAGTATGGCTGTGTTTAGAAATTGGTGGCGTCCGGCGACTTTCGTGCGCAGAAACTTGAGTGAAGATAACTACCTCTTCTGAAGAGTCCATCATGTTTTTTGGAATCCTCCGTGTCCTCTTTGGCTACATAGCTGTAGGATGGGTGGGGGTGAAGCACGATCACGGAAGGTTGTTGTCATTACTTAGAATTCCTCATGGGGGCGACAGAAACTATGCACTATAGTAATATATAAGTTATATGTATGTAATTTAAATGTACAGTGCTCAGCATAAGTGAATACACCCATGCTAAAGTGGACTAAAAAGAGGAATAAAAAAATCATCTTTCGGAAATTGATCTTAATGCCTTAATTTTAAAAAATGAGGAACAATTCAACCTTTAAGGACACCAATTTTCTTTGTGAATGAATAATGTATCGTAAATAAATAAATGTTCTTCCTTAAAATACACGGGACATAAGTAAGTACACCCCTATGTTAAATTGCCATAGAGGCAGGCAGATTTTTATTTTTAAAGGCCAGTTATTTCATGGATCCAGGATACTATGCATCCTGATAAAGTTCCCTTGGCCTTTGGAGTTAAAATAGCCCCCCATCATCACATACCCTTCACCATACTTAGAGATTATTTATTTATTTACGATACATTATTCATTCACAAAGAAAATTGGTGTCCTTAAAAGGTCGGATTTTTCCTCATTTTTTAAATTAAAAAAATCAATTTAAAAAAAGTTTTATTCCTCTTTTTAGTGAACTTTAGCATGGCTGTATTCACTTAGGCTGAGCACTACAAATAAACAAAAAAGGCCACCTACTAAAAGGTATAGTGTTATGTTTGGCAACGATACTCCGGAAACATGACGATGCACAACATTTTTATTTATACTTCAGGTTTTCATTTCTCTTTTCATGTGTCGTTAATGGCCACAGGTGTAGATTTATTTCTGCCATTGACCGACATATTTCGGCTTGTTTTTCCAGCCCCTCTGCTGTCAGGAGACAGGGTCGGGGTGGTGGTCCAGCACAGGGGGCGGAGGATACGCGCTCTCCCTCAGCTGTTGCCTGGCTGACTCATGAAAAAACACAAGTAAAATAAAAGACACCGCATAAACTCCGCTACCGTGTGTTTATTTAAATATAGGTACACCTACATGTAGGCGTAAGAGATTGCAATATAAGCCTGTATTAGGACTATAGCATACATATGTCAAGGATGTAGGCTATAAATTAAATAAACTTCAGATGGAGTCCGATTTAACACGGCAACACTGTTGACTGCATCAGTGATCTCTTTCCATTCCGCATTCTTTCTCCAGCCTTTAATAACAGTTTTCAAACTGCCAAATAGTACACACGTTGGTGCAAATGAACCGGAGATATCAGGGTTTCAATCTCCACCTCTGAAAAGTGGCGCTTCTTAGCCGGATTACATCTCGCCATGTCGTAAATTGCAGGGGCGAGGCCTCAAAACCGAGAATATATTGGGGCGTGATATTTAAATGACGATCGTTTCAAGCTGCTGTATTTATCAATGTGCGACCATTCTTACGCTCCGATTGGTGTGATACGAACGTTTCGTGAATCACACGTGAAGCCTGTCGTAAGATGATTTCTGCGCTCATATCTGCGCTGGTTTCTACGTTAGATTGATAAATGAGGGCCATCGAGTGTGTTTACTTGCACACCAATATTTCACTATTATTCCGAATATGACTATATTCTGAATTTACAGCTCATGTAAACAGCATATTACTTTTTTCCAAATAAGGCCTTTTTCCGAATTTAGCATTATCAGATCAAGACATGTAGGATATACCAGTATTATTTGGGTTTTGGAAGCATTCTTTGGACATGTCTACAGTGCATTTGGAATATGCGTCTCAATCCGGGTTTTTACCGCAGTTTACAGCCTCTTGCCTGTTTACGGCTTACGGTCAGCTCTGTGTGTTGCTATGGTTGTTGTACACAAACCAACAAGGCTGCAGTAGAGATGCGTGCCCAAAAGAAAGGAAGGAGCTACTTTCAACCATTATCAAAGACTTGGATATCAACAGGTTTTTGGATATGCACAAACACCGCAACACTGACCTTTTCAAGAAGGTGCTTGAAGGAATGAAAGAGGGAGGTTGTGTTCACACGCTCCAACAAGTCAGCTTTCGGTGGAAATCCTCCTATTGTGCACAGCTACATATAAAAGGGAACATTAGTGGAATATTCACTTTCATTAGCCATGTAAACAGCTTAGCTGGATTATTGTCTTTTTTGTAATAAGGGCAAAAAACGGAATAGGATGTGCTTGGAAACGTAGTCACGGTGGCTTGCTGCTCACATCAAATCACAGCCACGCCGTAACAGGCATCCTGTCAAACACTTCACCTTAAGTGAGTCAAGATCTGACGAACATGTTTCTGTCCTTCTTGTCAGCACTTCACCTTACATCTCACCTCCCCGATTGACATCCCAACCCAAGTCAAGGCTGCAATTGATGTTTGAGTCCGATGTACCACGTTTTTACTTTCCCCGACTATTTCACTTGTCAGATGGATAGTAAAGCTGGAGGCCATTACCTTTAAGGCTATCTATCCCACGGGAAAAGCTGTAATGGGCCCCGGAGATGAACTTTTGAAAGTTTTAAAGCCTCTCGCAACCTCAGATGACATGTTTAAACAGCAGATGCATCCATCTTCTGCACAGGTAAAGAACACACTTGCATTATAGAAATCACTCAAGCCAATACACACACCCATACACACTCCTAAACACGCATGCCGTGCCCTGCACACTCCAGTGGGCGGATTGGGGTTTCTGTTGACTCCCAAGGCAATTCTTGTTTGCCTGCTCCTTCCTCTTTAGGTGTAAGAGACGGGTCAGCATCTGTTTTCCTTCAGCGAATGTCTAGTTTGCAGCACGGTGGGAAAGAGAAAAGAGAGGGAGTTTTTATTTTTTGTTGATGCGACACAGAAAATGGGAACAAAATGTAAACATGCCAAACGCCCATTTTCCCCTGGGAAATCAGGCCTTGTGTAGACGAGGTGTCGGAACACATTCAAACATGGCGTATTGCTTGCCTTGGTGCGCCTGCTTTAAGACAGAAAACACAACGACAAGAAAAGGAAGAAAAAAATGAGGAGAAAATAAATCGGCGGTATGGGGACACATAGAGGAGAAACACTCAAAGCAGTTTTACAAACCAAGCAGATGGAGAACCAAACAAGAGGAGAAAAAACTTCATCAAAGTTTTAAAGGGAGCGTCGCCGGCACAGAGCAGCCATTTAGCGCTTGCGACAGCACTTTGAGATTTAATGTTCACACCTAGTGCTGTTGTGTGCATGTTGACTGAACTTTTTCTGTTGCTTTTCTATAACAAGAGGCAGATACAGTGCACATACAGAAGCTTGCGCTGTGTTTAAGAAGCTGCCTTTTCAGCACAATTCGGCAGTCAGCCAGGGCCATGCTATTAAAAGCCAAAATCCATAACGTTATTAAATTAATAGGCCACTCACTTTGCCATGTGTATGGTGAAGTATACACTATAAATATATAGATGCTTTCTTTACTCTTCTACTGAGAAATGTTGATCAGCTTTGCTGAGTCACACTTATCCATTTAGGCTATGCTCATACTCCCTAACTTCACCACCTTATTTATGGTACGTTTCCACTCCATACCAACATCAGTGAAACACCTTCTGGAATATAGATTATGCAGGAAGTTATGGGATGAGCCGCTTGTTTTGACTTTTCCCCACTTGTAAAAACGCAGGTTTCCTTTTTCTCTGAGATTTCAACTTGCTACTCCAAACATTCGAGTGATCGTCAGTCACGTACTCAGCTGAATAAGACAGATGCTGGGGAAACTCGTCATGTGATCTATTTCGTTTAGACTAACTCATTTCTTAAGGGCCCACACTGAGAAATGAAAATCACATCAAGGGCCAGACATGTAGTTTATTGACTGAGGGATATATCTTTGACTGTATTATTGCGTGTCTCATATAGCCTTCTCTCTTACAGTTTGATCGACATAAAGTCCTTAAAAGTCAGGAAAAAAGTTCCTCAGCCATCATACACAAAAAAGCACCCAAAAAGGTCAGAAAAATTGACAAACACAATGGAAAAGTGACAAAAACTTGGGGGGAAAGTTAAGCACTAAAGCTTTAAAGCGCCCATATTATGCTCATTTTCAGGTTCATAACTGTATTTTAAGGTTGTACCAGAATAGGTTTACATGGTTTCATTTTCAAAAAAACACCATATTTTTGTTGTACTGCACAGCTCTCTCTCACTGCCTTTAGCTCCTCTTTTCACCTGGTCTCTGTTTTAGCTACAGAGTGAGACCTCTTTTCTTCTTCTTCTTCTGTACTATCTTTGATTGCACTCACACATGCGCAGTAGCTCAGATGTATATCATGTCAGCTAGCTAGCTCCATAGACAGTAAAAGAAAGGTTGTTTCTCCGACTTTGGTCAGTTACAAGGCAGGATTAGCTGGGAGACTTCTTCTAAACGAGGGCGCACATATAAGTACCGTATTTTCCGCACTATAAGGCGCACCTTCAATGAATGGCCTATTTTAGAACTTTTTTCATATATAGGGCGCACTGGATTATAAGGCGCATAGAATAGAAGATACTGCAGTCAAACGTTTGACTGGGGTTGCGTTATGCATCCACTAGATGGAGCTGTGCTAAAGGGAATGTCAACAAAACTGTCAGACAAAGTCAAACTTTATGAAGCGTTCTGACAACTCCGTTCACTCCCTCCTTAAAGCATTTAAATCTAACTGGTCCGAGAAATGGCGACGTGGTCCCTGACATGTTGTCATCGGCTTGTCCGCTTCCATTGGCCATATCAAAGGCAAACCTGAACGGATTGGCCAATATGAGCTACCAATCGAAAGCTTAGAAGCTAGGGAATACGATGACGCCCACATCGATCATGTAGCAAGCTGGGCAGAGAAGCTAGCGGCGATGACACGTGCGGAAATGGAAAACGCGTTTTTCCGTTGTGATTCAGCCAGAAACTTCCAACATTGTGAGGCGAACAGATCGTTTTGGAATATAAAGCTTGGATATTACATTTCCTTGGACTCTTGTGGATTTATGAAAATCAAGTTTTGAGCAAAATACCACTTTGTTGATGAAAGGACAACGAAAACAGGTATGGATGCACTCTCGACACCTGCGCAGATTATGGCTGAATTGTTTTATTGTAAATTGTTTACTTTGTAACAGTTGTGTAACTGCTATAAATCATCGTATGCTTTGTATGTGGGCTTAAATTAATCATTAGAGGCTAAGCTTTCAATTGGTGTGTCGCATGGCTGTATATTTTGTGCTTTAATGTTATAAAAACGTGAATGAGTGGAAGTTTTATTGAGGTTACAGCGACGCAGTGTCCCGTCAACGGGGCAGTGATCCGAGAGGTTGATCCATATATAAGGCGCTCCGGATTATAAGGCGCACTGTCGTTTTTTGAGAAAATTAAAGGCTTTTAAGTGCGCCTTATAGTGCGGAAAATACGGTAGTTCTTTTTTAGATTATGGTGAACTTGTGTGTGTTGTAGCAGTGCTTTGCTATTGAGAACAAGCATGCTAGCGCTAACACTACGAGCTAACGGTTGTGGTTAGCCAGCTCGTTTCGGCTTGTGACGTCGCAAGCCGTGCCGATTTTGAACAGCTCACCAGGAAACCGTATCTCACTCAAAACAGTATGGATGGATTTTTTTCAAAGTTTGTATGCGTGTGGAAGCACCAGAGACACAAAAGAACACCCCAAATCACCCAAAAAGTGTTTTTTTCATAATATGGGCACTTTAAAGCTTACATGCTTAACTTTTTGATATCAATGAACGTCCGTTACATTTAAGCCATCGCCGGATGAGTTGATACAAAGCTAACTAAGCCTACCAGCTCCACAAAACTCTCTCTCTAGCTCTCAATATGTTTAGAAAATGGTGTTGCCTGGTGACTTTTGCTCACAGAAACTCAATTAAAGATAATTACCGGTTCTGAAGAGGTTTTTTTTTAAATCCTCTGTGTCCTGCATGTGCAGAACAATCCGTTCTGCACATTCGCAAGATAATACTGTTTTACCGAGGATACGACCTGCACGATCTGTTCCACGCTAGCCTATGGCTAGCCTCCACCGGGAAGCTAACGTTAGTTTAGCTAACAGCTAATTCGGCTAACCGCTAGCTGACAGCTAGATTCAGTCTAAAATAACGTTAAGTCAACCTTAATGGGAGAAGCAGGCTACAGCTAAATTAAGACTTTACAGTAATAACAATAAAGACAAATATTGAGTGATTGTATTTTAAATGAGCACAAGTACAGTAGAACTGATGTAACAGCTGTTATATATGTTAACGTTTATTTTCAGGTTTTATTTTGAGGGTCTTTTAAAGTTATTACATGCTGTCTCAGCTAGCGGTTAGCCGAATTAGCTGTTAGCTAAACTAACGTTAGCTTGGCTGTCGACCGGAATAGTGGAACAGATCGTGCAGTGTCGTGAATCCTCGTACAACAGCGCATGCGCGAACATTTTGCGCATGTGCAGAACGGATCGCGCATGTGCAGAACGGATCGTGTACCGACAGCATCTGTGTAGAGGAGGGGTGGGGGTGGTGCGTGACCACGGAAGGCTGGATGCAACAACAGTGCATACCTGTCAAGTTTTGGATTTGAAAATAAGGGAAATTTTCTGGCGCCCACCGCGAGCAGTCCCACCACCCCAACCAAGCTCCAACCAAGACAGGTGTACAAGAAAGCTAAAATCGCCACAAAGATTTACAATTTATAACATTGCTTGTCTTTACATTTTATTTTCATTCCACACATTCTTTTCATTTCATATTGCTTTTCTTTTACAGTTTTTCTTTTAATTTCACATAACTTTTCTTTAGTGAGTTATTGTACAAATTTGTTGCAGACTTTGCACAAGACTGTTTTGGAAGGAGTGTATTTGTGGGCTGGGCCAGAGCGGTTAATTTTACATGAGAGTAGAGCGCAAACAGTTCTGTTGTCTAACGTCCTCCTATTCTCTGTAACAATCTTTCGTACCATGCTAAACACCCTTTCTCAACTTGCATTGCTATGGGGAATGCATAGTAAAGCCTTCATAAGTTTTGGCAGCGCACCGTCTCTGTCGAAGCGTCCATCATCCGTCTCTGTTTTTTTTCTTCTTTTTTCCCCCCGCGTTGTCACTCATCATCTGACCTCACACACTAACCTCGCGACAACTGCCACCTACAGTACCTGTAGTAGGCTACTGCACGTGGCAGTTATCGCGAGGCAAGTAACAGAGCTCAGATTGGGAATGTTTTTTTTCTTTTTTTACTCCGCTCGGGTCCGGGTCATTATTATTTTTTAATAACGCAGATTAAAATACGGGAGATTTACGGGAAAATACTAATACGGGAGGACGGCGGGAAAGAAGAGTAAAATACGGGACTTTCCCGGCCAAAACGGGATACTTGACAGGTATGCAACAGTGTTGTTGTCATTACTTAGACTTCCTCATTGGGGGAGACAGAAACTACGCAGCTTTAAGGGAAAATATCAATATCATTTGTATCTTTCATGACTGCAGAGAGGATGACAAACAAACCCAAACACACTCGTTGATGGCGCAGACCCCCTGGATGGTGGACGGGCGTCCTTTAAAAAACAAACAGCGAATGCCAACTCAAATCCGACGCAAGTGAGAACTTTATTCCAAACTAACTGCCTGATGCAATCAATCGCCACAGTAAAGGGAATTATCATTCTACAGTGTTGGGCAGCTGATTGGAGTAATGATTAGGGTGGAGAGACGGGAGGGAGAGGAGGGGAGTCGGCGCGGGAGGGATCGGAGGTCCTGATTTCTTTCTAGCAGGGGGCCGCTGCCCCAGTAGCCTGGCACCGAGCCAAACACACTAGGTTTAGTTTGTTATTGAGGGAAGGGAAAGCAATCAATCCGGAGGCTGGAAGGAAAGGAGAACGACAAATTATTTTTGATAAGTCGTCTGAGGAAAACATAATCATGGCTGTGCGGTGTGAGCTTGTGATGGGCGTTAAAAAAAAAAAAAAAAAAGAATCTTTTTTTTTTCTCCATATCTTTTTTTCTCTTCTTTCTTTTAGTACGGTGTATGAGTGAAATTTTCTGGACTTGTGTGAAAACCAGAAAGGTGTTCCTTCCTCAGCTAGCGACAGATGTGTCAGAGCATGAGACGACATGAAGCTCTCGAGGGACTTTTTTTTTTTAAAGTGTCACTGGGAAGCTTTACTGCGCGCACACACACACACACACACACACACACACACACACACACACACACACACACACACACACACACACACACACACACACACACACACACACACACACACACACACACTTCTTTGTCAGAAGTGCTGAATAATAGTGCTGTACTAAGCAGACTGCGCCAATTAGGCCCGGTGGGACTGGGAACAAGCAAAGTCTGTGTGTGTGTGTGTGTGTGTGTGTGTGTGTTGTGTGTGTGTGTGTGTGTGTGCGTGCTATCCTTGAGTCATAGGCAGACAGCAGGACTGAACGTCAGAATATTGTCAGACATCTGCCTGCCTGCCACTGCAAAATACACACACGCAAACAATATGACAGCAGGGGAGGAACAAGGCAATAGAATTGGAGGAATGTTTAGGAAACCACGCATGGACATGCTGCAGTGTTGACAAGCTAGTGGTGGATATGACCTTGTCTCTGTACAGTAAAAACCAGGGTGGACACTGTCTCAAATATTTTACATGTACACTTAGAGCTTTAAGGCTTGTGTCCAATAGAACATCCCATACAAAAAGAAAATGGTCTAAAGAGTAGTAGTAGTGAGCGATAGAGATAGAATCTACCATTGTATACGGAGTTTATGGCACAATATTGCTATTTATTGTGAAGTCCAACTGAGATGCTATTTATACCTAAATTAACTAGATGAATAATCCAGTGAATTGAATACCTGACACTGTCGGTGCCCAATGAATTGCAATTTTATCCAATCCGCATGGGGCAACATATTTGTTAATGGCAAAATATGTGTCAAAACACCATTCTGTAAGAGAATAAACTTTTTTGATTTGGACAACAATAACTTTTCCTCTGGCTCCACCCTGAGGCCAAAATTTCCATTTTGTCCTCCTTTTCATCTATCAAACTATTTTGTTTTCTGTTGTTTAATAAGCATCACAAAATCATTACACACAGGAGGGAAGGATTGAAATAATCAAGGGTAAGAAAAAAAAAGGTAGGAGATGAAAGATAACAGGAGTGGAAATCAAATAGACATGGACAGATAGGAGGGAGGGGAGGATTAAAGCAGAGACAATTACAGGAAAGGGGTAAGCAGGAAATAAAGGGAGACTGGAAGAGAGAACTGATGGGAAGGAAAAGGAAATTAAGTTAAGTATTGGGAGATGAGGTAGTATGGAAGGCAAACCGAGAGACAACGTAAAGTAGGAAGGAGAAGAAGTAACAAAAAAATTGCGAAAGAAGAAGGATGAGAAGGTTTAACTGAAATTATTGGTGAGGATGAATAAGCCCAGGGAGGCACAGTTGCCTGTTGCTACAGCTCAGTCGTATCATCGCCTCCTATGGGTTTTCCTCCAACACTCCAGAAGGTTCCACCTACACAACACACACTGCCTCACACATGCACTAGGATCCGTCTGTGAACGAACACACACACACACACACACACACACACACACACACACACACACACACACACACACACACACACACACACACACACACACACACACACACACACACACACACACACACACACACACACACACACACACACACGTGTGACTGTCCTCTCAGGAACTCTGCAAATCCATTGAAAATAGTCCTCAGGGGCAAAACAGTCTGTTCTTTCACACATTACCACTCATTCTAAAGTACTGCTGTTTGTTGTGCAGCAGAATGACAAGCTTCTTGTCTGATATCATGACACCCCAATATTTACAGTCCATTGTTATGGCCAATTAATACAGCATATACTGTAGACAGCTTCCTTAACCTTTATTGACAAGTGTGCAAACCATGCCATGCTACCAACTCACTTTCCACTTCTTACTTTGCCTCTCTGTTTAGATAAGAAATGTGCTTGCCCAGACAACAAGTAATGTGGACCCTGACGTGTGTGGACTGTAAAGACGTTTCTAAACCTGCATTGTTGAGTTACATCAGACTCTTCGGACTCGAGGTTAGTTTTCCACCTTGGTACTATTTGTCTGGGCAGATAAGAACACATTGATCGTGGCCGGGTTAGCTCAGTTGGCGGAGCAGGCGCACATATATAGAGGTTTACTCCGCGACGCAGCAGACGCATACTCGGCCCTTTGCTGCATGTCATTTCCCCCTCGCTCTCCTTTCATGCCTTCATCTGTCCTATGGAAATAAAGGCCTAAAATGCCCGAAAAAAATAATCTTTAAAGGACACATTGATCGTACTATGGTGTGGACCAAAAAACACGCACCGCAAGACCCCTAAGAGAAAGTGACTTTGTTCAGTCACAAACTAATTTCGAAAAGGTTCATTTGTGGCGGGAACGTGATCCGACCTCGATCCGACCCACTTTCTCTGTAGCTTTGAGCTAATCAGCTCCTGTAGCACGAAAGGTTGATGGATGCTCGTACTAGTGAAAGTTCAGGAGATAGAAAATAGACATCTAGATACAATAATGGAGATTCAGGCAATACTTTGGCATGATGTGTTGACCAAGGGGAATCGTTTACAATAGTGATGCTCAAAGAAATGTCCGGGCGTCACTAAAATCATCAATGGCCATCCTATGGGGACCATGAATATTCACACCGCATTTAAAGGAGAAATCCGGCGCAAAAATGAACCTAGGGGTTAATGACACATGTGTACCGAGTTGACCGTTCTCTGGGATCTGTTTTCATGCTAATCAAACGTGACCAGTTTTATCGCAAACTGCTAATTAGCTTATAAAGCTAGTCGCTGGGGCACTGGTAAAGTAAAAATAAATCGCTATTTCTATACCACTAACAAGGCTCAAAATAGCACCACACTTCCACGGTAGCATAATGAGGGTCCCTACATGTAAACCTAAGCATTGAGAACTTTGTAAGTGCACAGAAAGTAAAAAGATAGTTTACAAAGACATTCAAGTTCATGTATACATGCGGGTGCCATCTTGGGAAAACAGTCATGACCCGTCAAACGACGAATGCCGTGCAACCAGTAACCAGTAACACTGCTCAAGCACGGCGATTTGCGATAAAACTGGTCACAATCGATCAGCATGAAAACATAACCCAGAGAACGGTCGACTCTGTACAAATGTGTTATATTTGCGCCGGATTTCTCCTTTAATGCCAATCTGTCCTAGCCTGACAAGCAAGACACACATCAAGATGTTGGGTCTGGGAACTAACCATTGACAGGGCTCAATCCGAGGGGCGGGATAAACGGTTGTCTTTCAAATTCCCTCTGCACGCAATAGGATAGCGCTACAACCAGGCAGAGTAACGAAGAAGGTAGCGGAGCTAGTTGATAGATTAAACTTTGGCCGTATCCAGTCGGCAAAACTCCGAACACATCTTCCTTTTTTAAGAATTACTTCAGTGCCGTTCTTTGTTCTTTTCTCAAAGAAAAGCTTAACTCCAAGTCTTCCAGAAGACCGCTGTTCCCAGCAGCAGCAGCCATAAGCCCGCCCACCGACTCTATACACGATGTGAGTGGCCTGACCAGAGTTTGGTTTTTCCAGCTCGCAAGTCAACGGAGAGTGCCTAGACCCCCCTGGCTGCAAATTAAATTTGCTGCCACTAGGGTGCGTCTAGATTTCTAGGCTAAATCTGTCCAGTAGCTGTCACATAATAGTCAATAGATGGATTAAGATGGATATAGTCTGTATTTTCTTGGTAAATGATCAATGAACATTCATCTCAATGGCATTTTCGTGAATTACATACAGTATGTGGTGTTCTGGTGCTTTCAGTTATTGGGGTCTTTTACTTGGGACAAACCACCACAGTGTACTTAAATATTGTTGCTGACCAAGTGATTCTCTTCATTAGCTTATCGGTTTCCACACTGTACCAACTTGTCACATGAAAACTTCCCAAAGAGAAAGACAGTCTCAGACACATGACAGGGTCTTCACTACACACTAGATCTCAGACCTCTGGGGTGAGGTTGCACTAGATCTTTGCGGCACAAATGTGCTACCAAGAAATCTCCATAAACAGACGCTGGTCTCAACTCAGCGTGGACCAGGATCCCTGAAGAATGCTCCCAGCACCTTGTTGAATTTGGGCCTGGAGGCAAAAAAGGGGTCTTACCTTCATAATAGGTGGACTTGTGAATACTAAATTTAGATATATTCAGAATGTATATTAGCCCAACTGCTACTACAATTGGCAGATTTTAATTGCTTTCAATATATATTTCGCAACAATATTTAGTTCCTGATTCCAGACAAAACAATGCAAACTCTCTCTGCTTCTTCCACCAACTGGTTTCTTTTCTTCGCTCTCCTCAGTCAGCTAGGTCCCTAAGCGATTGTTAATCTAATGCCACTAGTATAGGAGTTGATGTTGCTCACCTGATACCAGTGAGTCTCAGATGACACACTCAAGCTCAGGTACAATCTGACGGTGACAGGCCCAGGAGCCCCGCAGCTTCCCCAATGTTTTTTAGAAGCCTCGGTCCCAGAGTGGATCATTAAACTGAAGAATACCGGTGGCAGATGAACCAAAGGCGCAAGAGCTTGTTGGATCTCTCCCAAAACAGAGTTGGAGAAGAAAAGAGAGGCAAGAATGGGATAAGAAGAAAGTTCTCCCTTCGTCTAAACACCGCTCATTAGCAGAAACAGGTATGGCAGTGAATAAAGTGATAGCGTGAATGGTAAAAATAAAAAAAAGGAGAAGAAAAAGAAGATGCCATGAAAAGTAGGAAGAAAGATGCAGGGCTGCTGACAATAACGGAATGACAGTTCCATGCTGAATAGGCAGGAGTGTCTAATCTACTGTTAGACATCCGCATCAAAAAATGTCTCTACTCCAACAACTGTTCCGCTTCCTGTCAATTAGGTGCCAGGAAATTGCACGCACATTTGTCCAAGCAGGGGGAAAAAAAATCTCTCTCAGACAGACACACACACACACACACACACACACACACACACACACACACACACACACACACTTGAACTACATAGTCGAAAGAGTACATGCACCCACCCACGCATGTAACACACACCTCATCAAGCTGCAGCGAGTGAGCCATGATTAGTCTATCCCAGAGTCCCAGCATGCAGTGTGTGTGGCTATGCATTTGCTTGACTGAATGTGTGTGAAGCAGCCATTCTCTACGGTTTGTTTGACAAATAGAAAGTGAATGCAACGGAGCCATAATTACACTTCCTGAGGTAGCGGTGACTTTGAAAGATATAAAAAAATTGGCAGAAAAGAGAAAGAAATGGAGGCCTTGAGAAAGGGATGCTGAGGACCACGGTTACCTGAATAGTGATGACGAGCTAAAATTGCCAGACATACAGAGCTGAATCAAGTGGAGAGCTGCCATGAGCTAGCAATTAGTCTCCAGGACCCAGCAACACATGCTGCCACCACACTTTCAAGTGAGACAAACCGTTCTTCTTAGCCATTACTCCTAACATTGGCTATGACATGCGGAAGAAAAGTCTGCTACCAGTGTCACTTTTGGAATTAAACCTAATTGAGTTAATTTTGGCAGAGGTTGAAAACTTCAGGTACACTTTGGCAATTATGTTGGTGCATGCTGGAGGTTGTTGCTGCCCTTTGCCGCCTCCACAGCCCTAAACACCAATCAGCCATGTTGCACTTAGACATAACAAGCTCCCCGAGAACAGCCACGACTTTTCTGACACTTACTTCTCTCTTGTGACTTTTTTTTTTTTTAATGAGGTAAAGGGTCAGTATCCCATTTTGACCTCAGCACGGTTGTATGCCACATAAATGATGTTTACACAGGGATGCTGTAGTGTGAGGCAAACTTGATGGAGAGCAATGTCTGGAGAGAGGGATTTTGTTTTTCCAGCAAGAGCTGATTGGCTGCAGCAGAAGGGTAGATGCTGTTTATTTCATTTGGTGCATGTTAAGCGCAATGTGTCGGATAGTCTGTTCTCACCGCCTGGCTGCTCTGATCCCATCCCCTCGCAGAAGAGATTCATGTAAGCCCCAACATCAACAGAGCTCTTAGTTATGATTACTTCAATGGAGAGGAGAGGAGAAGAGAGGAGATAGGGTAAAAGAAGAAAAGTACAAGGAGAGAGGAGGGAAGGAAGAAGGGAAAAGGAGGGAAAAGGAGGGAAAAGAAAGGGTGATGAACAAGAGAAGGAAATGAAAAGAGGAGAGAAGAGAAGGAGATTAAAAAATAAAAATAAAAAATTGTTAATCACAAAAAAAATAGATAGGAAACTAGATCAAGAGAATAAGAGAGGAGACAAGACGAGAAGTACTGTATAAGAGGAAAGGAAAGGAGGTGAGAAGGACAGGAAAAGGAGAGCGGGAAAAGAGATGCCATGAGGACAAAAGAGGAGAAAGGAAGAAGAAAGGCGAGAGGAGAAAATCTGAATGATGGCATAGAGGAAAGGAAGGGAGGAAAGAAATAGAGAAAGAAGAGTTGAGGGGGAGAAGAGCAGCAGAATGTTCTCGCGTAATTGTTCAGATGTGGGAAAAAAAAAGAGCATTTTCTTCTGTCTTTCTTCCACACACACACACACACACACACACACACACACACACACACACACACCACACACACACACACACACACACACACACACACACACACACAGTGTACATTCTGTACTGTACACTCTAAAATGTCAGTCAATCATCAGGAGTGCTCTGTGTTCTTTGTGTTCGTCTTATCTCCCCTGTCAGAGTCGACAGTGTGTGTTTGCTCAAACAGCAGATCAGGAGGCCGACATGAAGAGACTACTGACTCCCCCCAGGTTCCTAAATAAACACATATCTGCATCCAGCGCCTGTCAGCCATCCAGAGGGTGGGGAGGTGCGGCATGGACTATGGGTCGACCAAAGTGTGGGAGTGTGCGTAGCCGGAAGCTTTGTACACTCTAGCCCTATTCGCACAAGATTAGTATTACCTGGTGACCTTTAGTCATTTGTAATAATAACGAAGGTTGTCTGTAATCTTAATCCCGTGCAAATCAGCCATGTCTGTAATTTGTCAAGTAAAAACGCCCCCTGCAAATGACCTACCATATTTCGCCAAATGCTGAGGTCCTGTGATAATATTAGTCCCGGGCGAATCAACACGTCTGTGATTTTTTTTATATCAAGTTTTTTTGTTTCCTGTGCGCCTTTTTATCCCTCTCGCAAAGATAGATATGGGATCGTGGGGGGCTGCAGACGCTGCCTTTCATGGTCAACCTAGTCTGGAACAGCTGCAGCAGGGGACCCCAAACTTCCCTTTCCCGAGCCACATTAACCAGCTCCGACTGGGGGAGCCTGAGGTGTTCCCAGGCCAGGTTGGAGATATAATCCCTCCACCTAGTCCTGGGTCTTCCCCGAGGCCTCCTCCCAGCTGGACATGCCTGGAACATCTCCCTAGGGAGGTGCCCAGGGGGCATCCTTACCAGATGCCTGAACCACCTCAACTGGCTCCTTCAACATACATACATACATACATACATACATACATACATACATACATACATACATACCATACATACCATACAATATACACGTGTATATTTATACAGTTTATATATATGTATGCCTGTATTCGCTGTCTCCCTCTTCGGTACCTTTGTTGGCTTCACAGATACTCGTTACTGTTCTAAGAGGTCGACAGCTCTTCACGATGATTGACAGGTGCTTGGCTGGAACATGACCGACAAACGAGAAGGAAGGTGGGATGACAGCATTACAAATCAATGTCAAGATGTGGCTATATTTTTCAACTTCTGTCATATTAAAAAAGAATCGTGATAGCAAAGTACATGTATGCAATGTTTGAAGATATATTTGGCTTCGTTCAGTATTTGCATAGAGTAGCATTTAAACAAAGGATTAAAAACAGATAAAGCTAGTGTGTATATCATATAAGAATGGTTGAAAACAAAAGGAACGCGACTGTGTTTTGCAGAAGGATGGTTTACTCTATAAACCTGAGTGTTTGATGTTGTAGATCAAACACTATATACAACAGATCTATAGTGTGCCTTAGGGGCAGGTTGTACAGTAGGACAGGCTCTGGTTTATTTTTGCTGGCAGGATGTTTCGGTAGTGTGCTGAAAAAGCTTGAATTCACGCACAAAGATGAATGCCCTGAGAGAGATGTGACATAAAGACTCAATATAAGGAGTGGTGGTTGTGGTTGTAAAGAATGCTTTTAAGGATAATTGAACATTAAGGAAAGTAAAAATAGTCCTAACAAGGTGAAGGTCAATTCTTGTTTTGGATGGACATTTTTGAAATACACAGGGTGTATGTAAAGCCTTCTCGAATAATGGCCGGAGGGAGTGATCGACACAAACAAATAAAAGCCAGCCCCCAAATATAAGCTGGGGAAAAACAAAGAAAGGGTGGATAAACTTGTGGTCCTGTCACATTATGTGCAGGATTTTATAAATTCAACAATGTAGTCTTTCTACTGTCAACACCTTGTTATTCTGGATCTTAATTATTGTCCGATTTCAATCACTGTGGGTATATGCATGTTCATGCCAAATGGGAACCTTGTAAGTCAATAGGTTGTCCACAACACCTTCCTGCAAATATTTCACAACAGTTAGGCCAGTAGACAGAAACAAAGCGTTTCTGTCTACTGAAATGCAAAAGGGCCAGATTCCAGATTCTATGAGTATAGGCATAGCCCTCACGACTGCGCATGCGCGAAGGGATAAACCCAATAGCAACAGCTTAGAGGGCGAAGCCTATATGAAACAGAACTGTGCAACGCATTCTCATGAACGGGTTCATATGATATCGTAAAAGTTATGCACACTACAGGCTGAACTGTGATAGGGGCAAACAGGAGATGATCAAAATTAGGTTTCGTGCTAAAATACAAACCAATATACTTATCACACAGAGGGAATCATAAATAAAGGCCTGTCACCTTCTGAAGTTGAGGTAAAGAAAGGCCCCGGTCACTATTTCAGAAAATACCTCGAGTCTGTGTCTTGAACTTGGGGACATGATAAGGTAGGGCTCATCATTTTTTTAAATCCAGGAATTTTTCGGTTTACTTAGATTTTTAGAACCCTGACACTTTTTATTAACTTAGCCTCTGATGCATAATAAGTAGGGCTGAAACGATTCCTCGAATAATTCGATTACAAAAAATCCTCGATGTAAAATGACTTGCCTCGAAGCTTCATTAAATCAATGTTACCAACGTTGTATCGCTGACGGACGGTGTTTCCGCACGGAGCATTATTACTGTCGCACAGACGCGGCTCTTAGTCTGCTGCTGGCGACACATGCCAGAGCATAAATAGCGAGGGGCTAAGAGACAGGCTGGAGAAAACGACAGAAAGTGTCCAAAGTTTGGAATCAGTTCAAACGTAATTAAAACTAAAACTCCGTACAGTGTGTCTACTGCAAAATCAAACTAGCTTACCACGATAATAGCACGACGTCTAACTTAATCATCCATTCCACGAAGAGGACCGACTAAAGTAAATCACAGAGTCGTATGGACGATGAAACTACACCAAACACAACAACTACCAAAAACAAAGACAAGAAAATATACGTAGTGGTGACCACGATCTGATGAGCCGACGCGTTGACTATCTCTCTGGAGAAACAGCTGATCAACGATCTAATAGCATAAGTGTAACAGAGCTGTGTGACATTATAATCAAATATATAAATGAAAATAGGTTGAGTATAACTAATATTTACATATAGGCCTACTGTATATACAGATCAGTCTCAGGTTGAAACTTGTAGTTCTGAAAGTTAAGTTGCACAACTTAATGTAATGTTTGTGTATGTTTAATGTTTAATCATTTGAAAAAAAAATCTTTAAAAACTGTAATATGGCACTTAAATGCACTTAATGTTTATTTTTTTGAGAGATGATATTGTAAGCAATGTAGGCAATACAAATGTTGCTTTTTCCGAAAATATTGCTTTTTTCCCTAGTTTGGGTTGTTTAAAAACGCAAAAAATAAATTATCCGATTAATCGATCGATAAAGTGCTAGATTAATCGATTACAAAAAGAATCAATAGCTGCAGCCCTAATAATAAGCAACTCATTTCGGCTTTACGTCCTTTAATCTCTTCAATTTATTTTACAAGAAGCATTTTCTAAGCTGTCAGCACAACGAAAAAGGAGCATAAAAGGTGGGTGAAGACTGGTATTAACTGATCTGTTCCTTTTTTAGAGGAGGAAGGTCAGTCACTTGTACATAGTATACTTTATCTAACCCTAACCAAATGTTTCAGTCCTTAGACAATCATCTGAAGTTCTAAAGAACCCAAATATCATTGTGGATTTCACACAAGTCAGGAGTTTTTGATTCAACTTCATGGTGTCAGAGAACAATAAACCGAAACAATGTAACTTAATGAATACAGAAATAGTACACTGTGAAACACAATTAAAACACTGGCTAGACAACGTGATCTTTCAATACAAGCCTGTACGTGCCTCCTATCAGTATAGCACATGTGTACATGCACTCCCCAGATAGATAGTGAATTACCTATAGGACACAGCCATTATCTCCATACGAAAGATGATTATTGAGTATGGAAACACAAATTGTTTCTGCTGACGACTGCAGCAGAGGTGGTGAGAGATTTCACGGGGGGGAATTGACATTAATTTGCTCATTTGGTCTTCCTCACGAGAGAACTGAACAGTATAGAGTGTTTCGTGTAGAAAGGAACAACAGACTTCATATCTATTAGGGTTTATGAGAAAAACAAAACACACACACAAAGGATGCAGAATGTGGACAAGCACCGAATGTGTACAAACCACGCACACACACACACACACACATCGGGGTGGCAACTAGTTATCAAACCACTGTGATCTTGCCATTGATCAGTGTGCAGATCAAAGCGAGGAGCATGCCTGCAGAACTGTGTTGGCTAATTACCAGGTCCTGTAAAGGATTTCGGTCTTTAAGCATGGCCTTTGGGCCTCGCTCCCATAGCAGGGATCCTGTGATCAGTTGCACGCAAGACCTGACAGGCATGGAGATGAAGCCTACGATTATAAACACTCAGCTGGCACATGTTCACCATGACTGATTGGCCTTGGCGCAGCCAGACTTCTGTGCTTCCCTGCAGAGGAGGCATCTGTGCGCCTCAGACTGATGTTTTTGTGGAGTGTACCTCAAAAGCGCACCATCTCTTTTTCATTCATGCTTTGTATGGTGCTTTTCAACTGGCTTTATCGCCAATGATGGCATCGCCGCCTCCAGCGTTACTGCTCTTGATTGAGCGTGGATATGATGATATGGGACGGCACAGAGCGATATTGTTATGTTTCCAAGTCATTGACTAACAGGTCTGCCACAGGTTCGACACATTTACGCTGTGTTGGCCCAGTTTTTAAAGTACATACTGTGCTGTGCTACTGTTTAGTTTGAGCCTAGTCTCGCATTGGCAGACCTCTCACCACAGCACTGCAGAGGAGGGTCTGGCTAGTCCACACAGCACTAAGGTATAGGAGAAAAACGTGCTCTGGTTCATGGGCATTTCTTTAAATCAATCACAATTGTCTTGGGCGGTGCTACGCGGCCACACTAACTGTGCATCTGCAAAATAGCCTCGGGAAGGAACTTGATTTGGAGGAACATGTGCTCGTTCAAACGCTTTAGTCGTGCAACAGAAATCTCCCTGCAATCCCCTGGCGGCACTGGAGCAATCCCCTAAATGAATCGTCGTCGATATAGACTAGTTAGAGCCTAAAATATAAATATGACTTTTTTTAGCACTACTATCACAACACTGTCAACTATCCCTAGATCATGTTCTCCCAGTCCAGGAAGTACCGTATTGATAGTGCTGGGCAATAAATCTATTTAATCAATTAACTCAAATGTGTAGTTAACGTCGACTTGTTTAAATGGAAATCTGTTTTCTCCTTAACATCCACCAACGCTCCCCAATGGGCTCTCGTAAAACAAAATAAAGTTAAAACTTCTTTGAAAAAAAAAAAAACGATTTAAAATCGTAAATCAGATGTTTTGTGAAAAAAATGGGGATTTTTTTTTTTTAGGCCATATCGCCCAGCCCTACATATTGGTAAACCAAAAAGAAGTGTTAGGGAGGAAGTCTGGGTGTATGGAGTGGGTGTATGAAGTCCAGGACTCTGACACCAGAAACATCCTGTGTCCCATGTGTTGGGTCTAGGCTGTAAGTATTAGGTTAAGACAATGTGGTTGGGTCATTATTGACGCGTCACAATTGACTTTTTCATATTTAACCCGGACAGTGACCATTCTCTAACCAACTGCTGTGAGCTGTTTTAAGATAACCATAAAGAGGTTTCTCATGATTTAGTTGACACACACAGACAGTGTAGAAAAATAGAGGAAATACATTGTCAATTAACGATATGCCGATATGTTCAGTGTGTTGTGTCTTCGCAGATAGGTTCATTATAATGTTCATTATAATTATCTTAATTATGTTAAAAGTAAAAGTACCTCGGGAGCTTTATGTTAATTTCAAAAGATATTTGCTATTGCAAGTTAGTAGTATGTAAACATCAATTTTAGGGTATGGGGTTGACCATAAAGTATAATTTTTAATAGAGAGCCGAATAACCTGCACTAATCTAGGGCTCAAACTTTAAACATGTGAAGTGAGCCACACAACATACTGTTGAGGATACCAAGGCTGTGTTGTAGTTATTTGCATTCTTACAAATACTGGATTTTGAATGAGGTTTTCTAACTTGTGGAAGAGAATGCAAATGCTAAGGGTTTAATTTGGCTCTCTTTATCATAGACTATTATATTGTTATACTGCATACTGATAATTTTGTCCTTGACTCATTACACGATACGTATATATACGTATACATACGTATACATACTCCATCTTTCATATTCAGGTTTCTTAAAACCATGTTCAACATTTATCCTGGTTCCTGAAGCCAGGATAGGATGTCCGGTGTACAAACACGTAACCATGAAAATGCTTAGTTTTAGTTTAGTTTTTATTAGTTTTAGTCTTTTTTTGTAATATGGGTTATTTGTCAGGGGCAAGATTCAAAAAGGTCAGAAAAAGTATTGTGTAATAACTCAACAAAAACATACAATTTAAGAAATAGGTATTCACAATGTATTCAACAATACTACTGGTACATAAAATGTACATATGAGAATGAGCACAAATATGTAAACAGTCTACACAAGACGCCGCAGTAAGTGCAAAATGTGTAAGTGACATGTACCAGGGAAAAAACCTAAATAGCCAATAGACTAAAGAAGACAGGCATGAACAGGTGTTTTAAACTTTGGTTCGAGTAAAGTGGTGAACTTATTGAAGTCAATCGACTCACACAGTTGTGTAGACATCCCAGTATTAATACACATTAACCAACTATTCCTCCTGCTTATGGTGTTCCTGTGTATTTACTAACAAGCAGCAATCGGGTCGCTGGTGAAAGCCCTCCTGTAGTGTTCTCTGTCCTGCTGTTGTCTCGGTCATGCTGCCTGGTCCTGTACCCATACATCCATGCCCTTTACCCATACATCCATGCCCTGTACCAGGGTTAGCTTCTGTTTCGGGGGAAGAGGGCTTTGCGTTCTCCTTTACCTTGTTAAGATAAGCTAGGTTAGCCTCCTTGTGCGTGCTTCTCAAATGTACTTTCAAATTCGTGGAATTTTTCCCTTTAATTATTTGTCCACATTTTAGCACCTTCCACTGCAAGGCACTTGCTTTTATCTGACACAGTCATAATCAAATAGGACTCTGCCGCTTTCTTCCGACTTTCGGTACCGCCATGACGCCAGGCGAGGGGCATCGACATGTGTTTAATTTGACACGGAATGTCGGAAGTTCTGGGTTCCCAGTCGGAAACTATATATGTCTATGGCATAGATAGACTGTATCAAAACAGGTCTATGGTCAGAAATGTCAACTCTGAAAGATATAACGTTATTTGCTCTGTGAAAGACATTGACAAAGACGAAAACTAAGGACATTTACTCGATAACTTTATTTTAGATAGTTTTGCCAACAGACATTACAGTTTTAGTTCGTTATCATTTTTTTTGTAATGCCTCGTTTTTATTTTTATTTCAGTTAACGTCAATGTTTTTTCCCCTCCTAGTTTTCGTTATTTCGTTAACGATTATAACCTTGATTCAGGCCAGATACAGACTGTCAGCTGTCAGTCCCTTGCTGGACCTCAGGCCTGAATGAATCAGGGCAGGTCAGGCTTTGGTTGGAATTTGAGCCACATGCAGTTTCCACATTGTCTTCAGATTCAAGTCCAGCTGTGGCTTTTTGCTCTGCACCGACCCAGAGGCTGAAAGCATCCAGGCCACACTGAAGGTCTTTTACCCGGCGACCTTATCACAGTTCATAAACCTAACACAGAAACTGTGTGTGTGTGTGTGTGTGTGTGTGTGTGTGTGTGTGTGGTGTGTGTGTGTGTGTGTGTTGCCTGCTTTGTGTGTGTTGCCTGCTGTGTGTATGCAGCCTGGCAGAGCACCAAGTATACCCCTACCTCTGCGGTCAATCTTGCTCTCACAGTAGAACAACCGGGGCATGTGGCCTCTCCACTCTCCGACAGTATGGCAAACACACCAACACACACGTAACACTCTCCCACCTGCCGCGCTGGAGCTGCTGACGGACACACCAGCTTGCTGCTGTACCACTCTCATATTTCAATTACTCTGTCTCTCTCTTCCTCTCCACACTCTCCGTCTCCATCTTTCGAAACAAAATGAACACGTCGCTCCCAGCAGCGGTTTATTTTAAACTTTTACTAAAATCCGCCACCCACCCGCCCATTCCCCCCACCCCAGTCAAACCAGTATTTTCGCTTTCATCCATGGACCACCGCCATGCATAAAACGATGGGCTGGAAGAAATAAAATGGTACCAAATGGAAACCCTACCTCTACCCCCACCAACAGAAGAAGACGAAGAACAGAGAAGTGACAGAGGCTCTGATAGCCACTCATCCGTATAATCACATCCTGCTATTAGAATACTGCAGCTATCTGATGCCATTTGTTATATCAGTGGATGAGCATTAGTGCTCATTAGTCACATGCATTAGCTCCTGTGTGGGGCCTTTCGGCGTGGGATTAATATGCTGATTTAGGGCATGAGGCAGAAGAAGGATGTATAGACATAAAGGGCGGATTGATGTATGGATGGATGGACAGGTAGGCTAGATGTATTGACAGGTGGGGTGATTGACAGATTGATGAAGGAATGGACATGTATGTGTACAGGGAGAACATGAATGAATAGTTTTCAAGTAGGGTTCAACCTTGGGCTGGGCAACATATCGATATTATATCGATATCATGATATGAGACTAGATATCGTCTTAGATTTTGGATATCGTAATATGACATAAGTGTTGTCTTTTACTGGTTTTAAAGTCTTCATTACAGTAAAGTGATGTACTTTTCTGAACTTACCAGGCTGTTCTAGCTGTTCTATTATTTGCCTTTTCCCCACTTAGACATTATATCCACATTACTGATGATGATTTATCTAAAATCTAAGTGTGAAGATATTTTGTCAAAGCACCAATTGCCAACCCTAGCATATCGCCGCAATATCGATAGAGGTATTTGGTCAAGAATATTGTGATATCTGATTTTCTCCCTATCGCCCAGCCCTAGTTCTACCACATTAAGATTTCTTTTTAATTTGAGATAATATATGATGGTACTTGTCATCCTTAAATGTGGAATTTGCCACAAAAAAAAAAAAGAAGAATTGTACAAATTTACTGGTGCTGAAACGATTAGTCCATCGGCAGAAAACGTATCCACAATTTTGACGAGATTTTGATTAATGGCTTTCTGTAAGTAATTTCTAAGGCAAGAAATGCCAAACATTCCCTGGTTTCACCCCAAAAACTTCTAAACAAGGATCGTAATACTAAGACACACGTCAGGGGGGACAAAACATTATGTGCTCAGTATAAACATAGATTGGTAGAGCGCCTGGGTGGCTCACCTGGAAGAGCGCGCGCCGATATACAGAGCGGCGCTAAGTCCAACTCTGACCTGCGGCCCTTTGCTGCATTTCATTCCCTTCCCTCTCCCCTTTCATGTCTAAGCTGTCCTGTCATCATTTTTAGATTTACGTTTTTCACTCATTATTTATCAGTTTTTTTGTGGCTTTTGAACTGGTGCCTTCCCAGAACTACAGACTAGAGCCAGGGTTGGGAGACCTCTGGTTCTTTACAGGAACGTATCTGTAACGCTGGGCCATCATGGGCCTGTATTAACTGTGCTGTACTTAGAGCATAGGCTGGCAAACGTAACGTGCGTAACTTGTGCGATGCATGGTATTATCTGTACTTACCACAGACACCAGGAGAGCCTTTCGTAACAGAGACGGTAGCCGAGATCCCCCCTTCATCTTTGGGTTTTGGACTGTTGGTCAGAAAAAAACAAACTATTTAGTACTAGCAATTTGAAAACATCACCTTGCACTCTTGGGATGGGCACCCTCCCTTTCTCACTTTTAAAAGCACAAATGATTAATCTGAAAAAAATAGCTGTCACCACATTAATTGACAATGAATATTAACAGCAGCAGTCCAGATGTACTCATACATTGCCTGGGTCTTTGCTATTTGTTTGCTCTGTTCTTATTAAATCATATTCGACTTCACTATTTGCAAATAGCAACAGTCCAGTTCCCCAAGGGCATCATTAAAGTTTAATCAAATCTGAATTAATCGTGCGTGCTTGTGTAGAAGCCGATCAAAATGTCTCATTAGAATCAATCATTCGGGTTAAGGACTTCCATAAAAATAAAACAGCAGTGCTGAGGAGTTCTGGAACAAATATGTAATCAAAGAAAAACACAGAAGGTGTATGACGGTGACGCGGGCGAATATCCGATTTGACTGAAGCTTAAATATCCAGTACAGATCACAGAAAGGTCTGTCCTTAATGACAACGTGACAAATGGTCTGCCTCCACATCTGACGTTCCTCTCAGTGGGTGGGGGCTGGACCAACCCATGTAAATGTTAATCAATAGAACATCCCTGTTAGAGGCAAGCAGATGCCACCTCCACCCCTGTGCCACTCCGTATCTTGTCAAAATAAAAGCTTGGGTCAGGACCACAGCTAGCGCACGCACACACGTACGCACACGCACACGCACACACACACACACACACAGAGTGTATGATGGATGAAAGAGGAGACAGAAGAAAGAGAAGGTTGTCTGCTGAGTAAAAGAAGTATGTTAGTTGAAGTTGGCCAACACGATTTAGAGCAGAGTGGGAGCCAGGGTGCTGCTGAACTGGCTAAAGTAATGAGGCCGGCATAGCAGGGAGTACGGCTAATATAGTGAGATCAAACTACTGGTACACCTCTAGGAACACACTCCCTGGGATCCCTGCACTTAGATGTGACACCCTGCAGACTCTCTCACTCTCACACTCACACACACTCACACACAGAGACCACACAAGTTAGTTAGGTTTCATCTAACTGTATTTTATATAAATGAAGATTTATTGAATAACCGATGCATGGAAATGGCAGAATCCCAGGGAAAGTTCATGAATATTGCAACAGTTCTTAGCTTCAGTTTAACATTAAAATATCTTGTTGTCAAAGACGTGATGCAGAGAAACAGTGTAGGAAAATACAGATGGAAGTTCAGTTTTACTGCAGTTCTAGAGTGGCTGTGGAAAACATGTTGACATGTAAGTTATCTGTCCACCACAGACCTCTACTATACATGTAGCCTACTGTATGATTATTAAATGGTGCATTAAGGTATTGCTGAGTGTATTTCTGTATGGGCCGTTTGATAATGTGATGGTTTGTGAGTTAAACAGTGCATTCTTATAAACGGGTTTGTAGGATATCGTATGAAAACGTCTGCACACCGATACGTATGATACGTTATGAAAATGCGACCAGAGCTCTGCGAGATGTCACCCTATCAGCGGCAGTTGGTAGTTCAGTTTATCTGATAAAAGGTGACTGAGCTGGGTACAGGGCACAGCGAGCTGCTGGCTGTTTCGGCGGACATTGCAGTTAAGTTTCAGCGATAAAAAGAGAGCGACAAAAATGGAGCATCATGCGGCGACGGCAGTTAAGTTTAGGCACCAAAACGACTAGTGAAGTTTAGGAGATTGTGGCTTTTAACAACAGTTGCATGGAAATGGCAGAATCCCAGGGACGTTCATGAACGTTGCAACAGTTCTTAAATGTAAATGGAGATGGACTGTGTTTATATAGCGCTTCTCTAGACTTAACGACTACTCAAAGCGCTTTTACTATAGCACAGGAACCATTCACCATTCATACACTGTGGACGGATCAGATAAACATTCACACACATTTACACTCCAATGGTGCAGCATCAGTGTCTTGTCCAAGGACACTTTGGCATGGAACTGCAAGGCCAGTTTTAGGCGACCACTTTTACCACCTGAGCCAACAGCCACATCTTGCTGCTAAAGACGTGATGCTGAGAAATAGTGTAGGAAACACAGATTGACGTTCAGTTTGACTGCAGTTCTAGACATTCTGAAAACGTGTTTGTAAGTTATCTGTCCACCACAGCCCTCTACTGCACATGGAGCCTACTTTCCAATTCCGGCGCAAAATGAACTTAGGGTTAGACTAATGTTTACATGCGGCCGCCATCTTGGATAACAGTCATGACCAGTCGAACGACGAACGACGTGCAACCAGTAACCAGTAAAAATAGCTCAAACAAAGCGTTCGTGATTCGACTGCTCAGGACTGTTATCCAAGATGGCGGCCCCATGTAAACATCAACGCTACTGTCTTTATAATCTCTTCGTAATAGATAGAAATTGTCTGTACACTTACCAAGTTCTCAATGCTTCGGTTTGCACGTAGGGACCCTCATTATGCTACCGTTTAAGTGTGGTGCTATTTCGAGGCTTGTTAGTGGTATAGAAATAGCGATTTACCATCTGCCCTGAAAGCTAGCGTTAGCAGCTAACCCCCGGTTTGCAGTAGCTTTCAAGCTAGAGATACATTCGATTAGCATGAAAACAGAACCCAGAGAGCGTTTGACTCGGTACACATATGTTGTTATTAACCCCTAGGTTCAATATGCGCCGGAATTGTCCTTTAAGGTATGGCTGAGTGTATAACTGTGTGGGCCGTTTGATAATGTGATGATTTGTGGGTTAAAACATGATGTTGGAGTGGGATGCAATGCACATGGAGAAAGTGTAAAGTGTTCAGAAATGCGATACATTAGATCTTCATTCATAAATCAGCCATTAGCTTATCACAGATATCTTATTGGCATTCATATCGGCAGATAAGTAAGATCTTTTAGTGCAGAAATACCAAGATTATGTTTTAGGGAGAAAAAAAAACAAAACAGTGATGCCATTACATAATTATGTCACCACAGAGCACCAACAAGTTAACTGTTGACTGTAGCGCAGAACCATTTTTGTCATTGTACTTTAATAACTAAAGCTAAGGGATGACCATTCAAATTTTTTTTTTTTTATAATATCGGACGAGATATTGTTATTTAACAATTATGTATCGTATGGGATAGAAAAACCTATCTTAGGTCAGACTATAATTGTCATTATACTGCAACATAAGTATGCTAACACACTTACATAGTAAATATGATCAGCATGTTAACATCCAACAGCTGTTATGCACTGCTAACATTAGTTGTTCAGTTATTCGTTAGTTGTTACTGGTCGGGTTTCCATTTACGTATTTTAATGTGTATTTTGGCAACGCAAAATTCAATAAAACTTGGTCAATTGCACAAAAAAAGTTTTTACGTGGTTGTTTTTGCCTTTGTGGTAAAAGAGTGGATGCGCAAAATGGGATATGGAAACGCCTTTGCCAAATAAGTTCTGATGTACTGTAGCAAACATTTAACCATCAAGTCATCGTTGTCGTCTGACTGCTGTCGGCATCTTCTCAGATATTCTCGAATATTACGTCTTCGTCTGTGGACAGCATGAAACATGGCTAAATGCTAGTTGACATGAACTTGCTCAATTGAACCAAAGTTTTCTCTTTCATAGATGCGTGATTATGAATCCTGCTGCTTTTCTTGACAAGACACAGGTTCTGTGCTCTTGCTCTTGTCCTGTGTTATATATATGCAAAACAGATGTGTGGTTATCTTTTAGGCACGCACGTTTTAAGGTTCATTTTGGTTTTCAAAGGTATTTTGAAACACAAGGCCAGCAAAGGATCACACACTTATGTAACATGCAATCAGCCGTGTTAGTTGGCAGCAGGGATACAGCCATGCTTCCTCCTTCCCAAAAGTCCTCCTGGCCTTCGCACCTGCCACTGCAAAAACAAAATGAGCGAGAAAGGGTGCCAAACATCCATCTGTAGTGATCATCTGGCTTTATTGTGGGTTTGTCTAAAAGAAAAAAGAAGTAAATTAGACAGATTGTTTGCTCTAAGACATTTTTTTGTGTAGGACAGAAAAAAAACACACATGCCTGTGCATGCTAAGAATACAACATCCTGTAACGGCTCCTGAGGGAGGCCTCCTCAAATAAACAATGAGACGCGATTAAATGACATTATTATAGCAAACTAGCTCAAGTCATCAGGGAGAGAAAGAGAGAGGGGTTTAGATTTGCATCCTTCATTAGGTAATGGAGTTGTTTGAATGCTGGCGCGTTGTGTCAGGACGTATTGATGCCAAAGCAGACGTTTATGTTTCCCGTGTAAAGCATCCCTCTCACTTAAACTCTACAGGCCTGTCAGAGCTGCCTGAGCGAGGCAATCGCTCACTCTCAAAACTCATACAGTACACACATGCTCATCCAAAAAGAGGCTGTATTCATTCAAGCATTCTCTAAACTAATAAACCTGACTATGGACTTAGCCAGTCTTAGTCTGAAGTGTCATTAGAAGTGGCAGGCAGCTGTGGCAGCCTGTGAGGGGCTAAGAGGCTTGAGCTCCCACCATCTGTAATCCCCGCAAACAAAGTACACGGCCATGCTGCAAAATAAATATAAAAGTAAATAATTCATGCAAACATACTGGCTCACACACACACACACACACAAAAACACACACGGTATTACAGTAGGTGATGCGAAAAAGACGCTCTCGAAAACTTCAAAGCGACAGTGAAAATGCGAAGTCATGTACATGGCAATCCGCCTTAAAAAGTAATCTGACACGCTGACGGCTACGCGAACAAGCACGTGCTAGGTGCACAAACCCTCACACACACATTTCACTTTTAGGGAGGCAGCATGAGAAGCACATTTGGCAGAAAGACACACACGCACACATAGAGCTTGCTAAGTGGTAATAAAGGCCAAGTCTTATTAATGGGACGATGTGACAACCAGCAGTGCTGGACACACACACACACACACACACACACACACACACACACACACACACACACACACACACACACACACACACACACACACACACACACACACACACACACACACACACACACACACACACACACACACAAATTCTCCTGATAGCTGTAAGTTATTGGAGAGGAGGTAATGTTGCCGGGCAGCATCTTCCTATAGCCACATTTCCACTCGTAGATGAAACAGCTAATTGGACATGGGACCTTCTCAGCTCTGCAGACTCTAGTAATGGATTTGGATGAGGAGATCCTCCTCCCATCCTGCTTTACTTCACATTTTATAATCCTCTGCTTTATTTGCTCCTCTGCCCCCAAACCGAAACGAACCTAAAACCAGATAACCCTCCATTTTAATTTGATATACTATTTAACCACTTTTTAAGGCTACTATCATTGAGTCAAATGGGAAAAGAGAATGCTTTTCTTTTTTAAAAAGGGCTCTATTTTTCAAACCATCCTCCCTAGAAAAACGGCCATATAGGTCATCTGTGCAAGCAGCTTATCATGACCCATATTTACGTTTATGGTTAGGTGGCGAGCTCTAGTGGCCGTAGTTATGACGCGAGCAAAAGGAGGAGGTGACGCTTAGGGAGGCGGTTTGGGTCGATAGATGGGTCAAGCAAACACAAGACTTTCACCTAGGAGACAGCTTTTCCGTGTACCATGTGAAACCAAAAGTCAACATTGACTTCTTTTAACTTGCGTCAAGTTACCTTGCGCCAAGTACGTAACGTAATTAACGCACTTCTCTTACGTCACCTTCGTGACTCCAACCCAACCCATGATCTTTTCCAAAACCAAACCCAAGTAGTTTTGTTTCAATTTATAAAGTTATCCACGTGTTTAAAAGTGCGACCATTTCAGAACGTCTTTTTGGGAGTCATTGAGAAAACAACCTATGCTGTTCAGGGTTTCCCCCAGAAAAGTTGTTTAGCCTGGTGGCAAGAGTCTTTTTTTGCGCAGAGGTCCCGGTTGGGGCCAGTCACAGACTGATGACAGCATTAATGTAGGGCCCAATAGTTTCTGTGGTAACAGAATCACAGATGGAAACACAAAGTTTAAAAAAAAGCTATAAAAAAGATTCTATAGGATCCTACATTAAGTCACTGCTTAAAGCTAACTGGAGATTCAAAAATATGACTAAGTTTCCAAACAAGCCGCCCCACTGTAACTGTAGTTTTAAAAAAACGTCTTAAAAATACATTACAAAATGATTCCCAGTGACGTAGGCCGGGTGGGGGTCAACTTAAGCCTGGTGGGCCACCAGGCTTGCATTAAACTGGGGGAAACCCTGCTGTTTTTTAGGTATGAGGACTCTTTTTTCCATTACTTCATGAACAACATCATGAGCATCCATCAGGTTCCATGTAAATGATCAATTTTTACCAGTTCTTGTCAAAAATATCGCTTTTAATTTATTTTTAGTTGTTATGTCAGCTTTTCCATTGAATAAATATCCTGGACAATCTTAAACCATTGTTCTTTCCCTGGGGGCTCTGTTCCTTGTTCGCATTGCTATTTTCAGTTTTTCTGATGGTCTAATTGCCTAATGATGATCAACAAACTGAGGTGACCGTAATAGAAGAAGGGTGGGCCACCGGATTCATTCACTGAAACATGACTAGAAAGAATATTTCTTTCCCAAATGAACTCCCCTGGTCTCATCTTTTCAGTTCCAGCTCAGTGCAAAGCTATTGAGGCATTGGAGATATTCTTTTAAAACACTCACAGCTATAACATCTTATTATGTTTAAATGTTTATCTCCGTCTCTCTCTCTCCCGCCCTTTCTCTCTCTGAGTCTCTTCTCTCCAGCGCTCCTGGTGCGAGTTTCTCTTTGAAATGCTTTCTAATTAGCACGTACAACACACAGCTAGGGTCAAATTAAATTGCTAAGATACAAGGAGGTTGAGGTCAACCGCTCTGCAAAGACCGTCAGCACGGATAATTGGGAGATATATTTTTTTTAAATTATTTTTTTCCCTCTCCTTTGCTAAATATCCATGATCAAAATGACACCGGATGGCACACCGACAGTTTGGCAGGGTGCCGGTGTGCCGAGGCAAAGACGCCTTATGAAATATGAAATTATTTTTAGAGCTAGAGGAAGACAAGTAATTAGGAGTGCAGAGAGAAAAATCACTTTAATGTCTCCTCTCACTCTGTCTTTACTGAAACGCTCCTGCACTTGGGGAAAAAAACTTCTGTAAAAAACTGATATATTACAGCCATTATTGGCTTTATGAAACATAAGATGATCTAGTACTTTGACTGCATATGTAATAATAACTAACTGATAATCAGTAGTCTGGACTAAAGGAAGCACTTAAGAGACCATATCAATGGTTTGGTTTTTAAGTTTTTTTTTAATCTTTTGTGTAGATCTCATTCATTTCATTGTTCTCTAGTTTCCTGGTTAATGCATCCTTCAACTGTTCTGTTCAACAGTTCTGATCGGAGAAGACGCCTATTTTTGCCAAGACCTCCCAAGGTAACTGTAACCAATTTTTACCTCTCAGGACTGCTTACTTTGCCATTATTATTCTGTTCTAAGTAGTGCTTAATATCCACTTTGATTTCATCTTCCACATGGTTCCAAATTTGAGTTTTTAATCTCCATAAAAGAGTTTTCGGTAACATTTTACTTGAAGGTATCTACATAAGAGTGACATGACACTGTCATGAACACATGACACTGTCATGACACAGGAACCCTAACCCTAACTTGTCATGACAAATAAATGACACTTAATGACAGAAGCGTGACTGTCATAAACGTTTATGACTTGTTTATGACACGTTCATGACAGTGTCATGTCAACTCTTATGTACTATAGATAACTTCAAATAAAGTGTAACCGAGTTTTCTAATCCAAAATTCAGTTTCAAGTAAAGAGGGCTACGGTCTGACAAGTTGGTTTTGGTTTCGTCTGGCCAGGTTTTAAGATATCTGTCGCTGAGACCATCACACAGATACGGCAGAGCAGAGAACTTGACAGCAACTATGTTTGGCAGAAACAATGTCCTGGTTGCTCAGAAAACATCCACAGACAAGTTTAGCTGTTGGCCATACTTCAATAGAAAATATCTCCCAGCGGGGAGAAAAAAAAAAAAAAGTCTGAAATGTCCTGAAATGAATGGAAGCCAAGCAAGCAAGACAAATAACACAACCTCAAACATTAAAAACCATGTTATTGGTTCTGGAAAACGGTGACGTGAAATGTACAGTACTGTATTCTGTTTGTGATTTGTAACAAAGGGGGGAAACATCGAGTCAAGCAAATTTTATTCATATAGCCCTAAATAACAAATTTGCTTCAAAGGGCTTTGCAATCTGTACCGCATACTACACCTTCTATCCTTAAGCCCCTAATTCGGTGTTCGGTGTTTTAAGCCCCCAACGTCGTCTTCCAGGCAGCGCTGCCTGGAAGGCACTAGGATTAGGCAATGGTTAGGGTTAAGGTTAGGGTTAGGTGCCTTGAAGTCGACGATCGCAGCGCTGGCTTGAAGTCGGCGTTGGGGGCTTAAAACACCATCGGGCCCTCGATTAACTTCCATGCTATGTGAACAAAAGGGCCGATAAAACGTTCACCTCCGGGGGGAAAGCAAATTTGCATCTTTGCATCGCTTGGAGGTAAACTTTGGGGAACTTTGACCCTCGAAATCGCAGCCTCAACCAATAGCAAACAACTCTCAAAACCACAACAACTCAAACGGATTACAAACCAGCAAACTGATTTCCATATGCGTCACATCCTTCACACGTGTGTGACTGTGCCCTAACAGGGAAAAAGTCAGAAAAAGCAGAAAGACCAACAGAGGAGGGATCCCTGTTCCAGGATGCTGTGTGTACACAGAAGAAAGAAATAACAATAGTAAAGTTACAATATGGAAAATCTGAATAACAAGTGTTTCCCCCAGTGTATTACAAGCCTGGTGGCCCACTTTTAAGACTTAAAAAAAAAAAAAGTTACAGTGGGGCGGCTCCGTTTGAAACTTAGACGTAGTCATATTTTTTAAATCTCCAGTTAGAATCAGAAAAAGATTTGTTGCCAGGTTAGTAGCACTTACTAGGAATTTGCCTTGGTTGACGGTGCATACATAAAAACGTATTTAAACAATAATATGAAATAAACAAACAAATAAATAAATAGAGAAACAAATAACACATACCAATTTGATATTAGGCAGTATGGCATGAGTGCAGGATGTGCTAAAAAGCGTTTTGCTCTGACTTAATGTAGGGCCCTATGGAATCGGTCTTATAGCTTTTTTTAATTCTCCATTTTGCAATTCCGTCCATGATTTTGTTCTCACCGAAACTATTGGGCTCTACATCTTTTGTTCTATCAACTTTTGTGGGGGTAACCCTGATGAAATTGGTTAAATAGATTTCAAACTAAAAAGGTAAATAGATGATCTGCACAACATTAGAGAATGGGTGTGTTGGGAAATGACAAACTTGAGTGGTTTCCCATGAAGTAGACTAAGTTTAAGTGTGTGCATCAAAAAGGCTGAATGTAGTATTTATGCAGAAAGCAACTCCTGAACATTTTTAATTAAAGTGTATCAATGTAAAACAATTCCTGGAAGCATTTTACCCTCGCAGATATCAAGCGTGTTTGTATTAATGATTGCTAACAGCAGCACAAACTCCCAGCATGTTAAGATCAGACTCAGAAAAGAAGTAAAAGCACATATGAGCTAGGGCTGTGCAATTAATCGAAATTTAATCGTGATTATGATCACAAAAACAGAATAATCGAGAAAAACAATTATTTAACTCATTACGTTTTGCAAGTAAAGTCTTATTTTCTCTGGTGTTCTGAATGAAAAAAGGTGAAATAGGAAAAGTATTAAGGCAAATTTCACAGTTGTGTTTTTTTATACTGTCGATTTATTTAACTTCAATAATTGCAACATCTTTCCAGAAGTCAACGAGTAATCGTGTTAAATTATCGTGATTTCAATATTGACCGAAATAATCGTGATTATATTTTTTTCCATAATCGAGCAGCCCTAATATGAGCCAAACCAGAGTTTGATTTGAGAAAAACATAAAGCCAACAACAAAAGATGTATGAAATATGGGGTGTGTTAGAAATGGAGGGAGAGGGGGGGGGGCACTCTGGGAAAATAAGAGAGAGCAATATGTCAGCATGGTAGCACCTCTAAAAGTCACCGAAATGCCAGGTCACCCTGCTCGACGGGGGGAATCAAACCACACAGCGAGTGTGTTAGAGCACCTTGCATCACACGTTGAGTTTACAACATCACACAAACACACTCAAAAATAGAGCACCGGCTGACCGCCGCTGTCAACAATTCTGTCATCGGCTGCCTTTGATTTCTTCATTAGAAGTATGCGACAATACATTTTCCCTCTACTCTTTGATCATTATTCCTTTAATAAAAGGTGGAAGGATGACGCTCGTGTGGTTCGCACCGTGTGTGGGTGTGTGCGTGCGTGCGTGCGTGCGCGTCTCTCTCTGCATTTGGGCTGTATTGTATTCTATGTTGCTGGCACGTTGTCTCACACAGAGGTAGGTGGGAGGGTGATGAAGCAAATGGGCGTTAAAAATTTATTTCGGCTTCATTAATATTTCAAGCGGACGGGTGCGATGTACAAACCGATGACGACACCCCGCTCCGGAAAAAGCCTCCCACAATTCCCTGCGACAGCTGTTGGCACGACCTGCTGAGCTTTGCTTTGCAGCAGAGTAAACAACGTCTCCTCTTACCACGCTTTCCAAATGTAACTGTTTGACTTGGGCTCCAACACAAACTTGAGCTGAGGCGAATTCCTGCTACCCTCTCCCTCCCCCATCTCCCTCTCCAATCTCTCATCATATCTTAGCGTTCACTGAACCTTGAAAAATCTCAAAGTAGAAAATTCTTGGTAACTGAAATATGAGACGTCTGCTGGGATGTAATCTTGGAGCTCACGCATCGACTACCAGAATCAGACAGATATTGTGTTTTAGGAACATGCTGCTTTTTTTTAAAAAGAAGCAATTCAAAAGAAACCGTAACAAAAAAAACATATATATATATATATATATATATATATAAATATCTGCGATTGTGAGAACAATCCCTCTTTTCAAATTAGCTCCTCCAGGCACAGAGGCTGGAGTGTGCCACGCCGTGGCACTTTGAAGGTTTACCAAGGTGGGGCTGTAAGTCTTTGTTGGAGTAATCTCTCTGTAAGGAATAATCCCTGCTATTGAATAAATAGGATACTGATTATAGACATGTACCTCCTGCGCCCTCCGTTATACCAAATACAAACAAAATGTCTGCATCCACCGCTAAAGACATGGCACAGACCAATACATCATCCAAAAAAAACACAACACTGTATGTCTCAATCTATGTACCCTCATGCATTATGTAAATACACATTCAAGGTGACATCTTCAATTTGCTTGTTTTGTCAAATTGCCTAAAAGTTCAAAACCTCGTAATATTCTATTCACGTTGATATAAACCACAGAGAAGAGGCAAATCTGTGTTGATTCATTTCATGACTTTTTTTAAATCGACCACTAATTATAAAACACACGTCACGAAGCCATCTTTAGGCGTTTGTTTTGTGTGTACTTGAGTGTTAAATGCATATTCATAAGCCACATCAAAGACAAATTCCCACCACTTTGTGATGGACAGTAACGTTTTTCTGACTCTACAACCCATGTCCCACTGTTATGCACTCCATCGGGATAAAAAAAAAAACAGTGCATATAAAACAAAACCTGCAATATTTAATTTTGTCAATTTCCAATTACAAGCTGCTTTATTGCTTGATCACTAATCAATGAATGATTCATTTTGGATATCCTGAATTTTGCTAAATCATACAATATTAAAGGAATATTTCACCGCTGGAAAGCTGAATATATCTTTAAATTGGGTCACTTATGTAGTAGAAATGTGAAAAGAAAATTTTAATTGGTGCCTTCTAGGCCGAGAAAAGCCAGAAAATGTGTTTTTGGCTTATATGGATGAAAGACACCAAATCCCAGAATGCACCTGCTTCGCTGCTTTATGAGTCCACTCCCAAGCCACGCCTACCGCTTGACAGAACGAAAGAGGCATTCAACACAACTCAAGCATGTTTTATTGTCATTTCAACCATATACACGAAACAACGTTTCATCGTGACTAAAGTGGTGTTACACATTTAAAATATATAAAAGACATTATATAAAAACGACATACGAAACAAGGTACATTTACTGCACACGCATTATATGCTCCGTGAAGTTCAGCTAACGCATACTAGCATTAGCACTTGGTGGGCTGTAAACACCGAGAATAACACAGCCGTGAATTAGCATTAAATGTAGAATGGTCGGCATTTAACAGTCACAAACTCCACCAGCAGTTAGCAGTTAAATGGATACAAATCACCACATTTCTGCACCACTCCATGTTAACACAGCCCACCTCTTTTACCTGGCGACAGAGCATCTCTAGCTCGGAGGGCTAGCAGGCCTGGTAGCTGGACAGTCTGGTACACTATTCAGGGATGTTTCCACAACAACAAAAACACAGCAGTCTCTGAACTCGCATTGGGAGTTTCGTTGAAGTTGGATGTAGTCCAGTTTGTGGTCTAAATGAGCGGACACTTGCAAGCAGGATCCGTAAAGTTCAGCTAACGCATACTAGCATTGGTGTAGCTAAACACCGAGTATAAACACAGCCGTGAATTAGCGTGGAATGTCGAATGGTCAGCATTTAACAGCATTTTTTTTTTAACACAAGCTCCACCAGCAGTTAGCAGTAGCTAGTTGGATTTCATTTCTGCACTAGTCCGTGTTAATACAGCCCACCTCCACGGGCCAGTGAGAGCAGCCTGGTAGCTGGATAGTCCCGGTACACTGTTGTTCAGCCCAACTCGCGTTGGGAGTTTCGTTGAAGTTGGCTATAGTCCAGTTTGTTGTTTAATGAGCGGACACTTGCAAGCAGGATTGATGGGACAGGTGGCCGGCTATTGATAGCTTTCCACCTAGCTGATGAGGATGTCCCCTAGCCGGCTAGCGGCAGCGAGCAACACCGCTGGTCTCCGTGCAGGCGAAGCTCAGAGTGTGCTGAGTATTCCGTCTGTAATAACGTTTCCTGCATATTCTCCGATCTGTACCAATGTTTCCCGGTGGTACACACGTGTGGTAGCTTGAATGCACATAATTGCTGTAAATGTTTGCTGCTGAAAACAGAGAGCCTGTTTAGCGAAGCTTCAAGATGGCTGACAGTTGTTTTCATTCGGAATACCTCGGCCAGACTCGGCAGTCCAACCCCCTGTGGGCGGGTTTAAAACATGCGGAAGTAGCTCCTACTATTGGCTGTAGTCCTTTGCATGGTCCTTTGCCTCTGGCCAAAAAATCTTCCAAGGACGCAAAAATCGTCATTTTACGTCATCTGAAGATTTTTTCCAGACCCCCAATGCAGCGATCTCTCGTGTTAGGGGGACATGAGGGAGGGAAGCACGGTCATTCAGAAATACTACCGGGTTTCTACTGATACAAAGCTGAATGCTAAATCGGTGAAGTATCCCTTTAAGTCCGAACAATACAATCCCACTGAAAGCACTTAAGTGCCGATACAGAAACAGTCAATGAAATTAACGACTATTCTACGTGAAACTAATTTCACACACAGAAAGCCTGCAGCGATTTGTGTACATCAGTCTACGTATACACAACACTGCAAAATTTCTTCCTCGATGCTCACGCACATGAACATAGTTAGGTACAAAAGCCCGCCAACAAATAAAAACCTCAAAGACTATTTACTTTGCGTGCGTCTCTGAAGTGCTGGGCCGAGTGGGAGAGAGTTCAGTGGTAGACGGTGGTGGAGTCACCAGGAGGAGAAGAAGAAGCAGCAGCGCTCTGCTCGGCTCATTACAGCCGCTGAAAAACAAAGCTTTGAACAACACGCCACGTTTGGAACCAGGAGTCACGATGCTGAGGAGCCACGTTTAATTAAATGACATCAGAGACACTGGAAGAAGTTGGGGTGGGGGGGGGAGTACGGGGAAAGGGTTCACCTACTCACTGTCACACCAGCATTTCTTTTTTTTCAGATTATTTTTTGGGCATTTTTAGGCCTTTATTGACAGGACAGCTGAAGAAATGAAAGGAGAGAGAGAGATGGGGGAATGACATGAAGCAAAGGGTTGCTGCATCGCTACCTCTATATACATTACAGGCCAAAAGTTTGGACACACCTCATTCAATGCGTTTCCTTTTTTATTTTCATGACTATTTACATTGTAGATTCTCAATGAAGGCATCAAAACTATGAATGAACACATATGGAATTATGTACTTAACAAAAAAGTGTGAAATAACTGAAAACATGTATTATATTTTAGATTCTTCATAGTAGCCACCCTTTGCTTTTTATTAATAAGGGAAATAAGGAAAATATTTGATATGCGATAATGTTGAACATCGCAATAACGACATTACTTGCGATAAACAAACATGGGACCATACATGGGAAAGTGTAGTCAGTTCTGCCTTTCTGCTGCGTTCAGTATTTCGCTAGTCTCGCATTGCCAGACCTTCCTTCACAGCGCTGCGGAGGAGGGTCTGGCTAGTCCACAGCATTCTGGGATGGGAGAAAACTGTGCTCTGGTTTATTGGCATGTCTTTAAACCAATCACAATAGTCATGGGTGGCGCGAAGCGCCGGACAGAGCCACGGTGCCTCTGCAAAATAGCCTCCGGGAGGAACTTGTTTTGGTGGCACATGTGCACGTTACTTGAAAACTATCATTTACTTATTACATATTGCTCAGTGAAAAAAAAAATATATATTACTTTACAAAAAGTTATGCGTTATTATTACTATTCCCATAACACTATAACACTTAACTTGATCAAAAACTACAGTCTAAAAGCATAAGATACAATCTGCAAAGTATAAGCTGTACTTCTGACAGTGCCATTCAGTTTCCTCCTGCTTGCAGTCTTTATTGTGCTAAAATGATGCCAAATGAAGCTGACGCCAATTAGGATGGCAAACAAGCACGAGTACCAACATGCTGAACAGTTTGTTCTCATCGAATTGGTTCTAATAAGACATTTTGATGTATAAAGATGCTGCTTGGCTTCAGTGGGGAGTTTTGTTGAGATATGATGTAGCAAAAGGCTATATCTGTAGCTTTATTTACCTTATAATAATAATAATAATAATAATAAGAGTCATACTTTAATCGCAGAAATGTGGCAGCATTCCACAATAGCTGAACCCCACTTTACTTATACATGTATTTATGGATGTGTGGGTGTATTTCGCATTTCCATGCTGACAAAGGGTGCAACAGGCTGCTTGGCCACGTCTCCATTCTCCTCACTAACTTGGCCTTTGAGAATGGGAGAATTCTAATGAGTTCTTCCCTTTCTCACTCACAGTTATTTCACACACACACTTTAATGAGTGTGCCTTGTGCTTTCCTCATTAGCCACACAGTCTTATCGCAGGCATCAAACGCAATGCACCGCCACCCCTGACAAGAAGAGAGAAAAGGGAGGAAAGAGATCTTCCCTCTTCTCTCCTTCCACCACTTCCTATTCCACCCTTTCTTCTCTCCTGCTCCGAGGTTAAAACATTTCATTATGAAGCCACATCCATGCTCTGAGACTGATGGGCTGAGAGAATGCACATATACACATATCAGTCTCTCTAAGATGTTGACTAACTTAGATCGCAGCCAAGATCTTCCCTGCCCGTTCTTTCCGTGGGCTGAGGGGAGCTATTGTTGCTATGGCAGTGATGCATATCTTGCCATGTAGAAACGGAGAGGTGGTAGGAGTGAGTTGACAGGGGAATAAGAGCGTGTGGCCACCCGCTCAACCCCTCAGAGTCGGCCTAAACTCGATATAGCCTCCTGGCGCAGAGCAGAATGTAAAAAAGCCAAGAAGAACACCTATGAAGAGAGCTCTGACTTGGATAGGATGAGCTTTTCAAAACGAGTTTCAAGTGTCAGACATCAATGTCACAATAGCACGAGTTGCATACTTGTTTTATGACAGAAGCATCAACATGACAGCAGCATCCGTGATGCACAAAGTCTGTCATTGTAGTCAGGGCGGCGGCAGCGGAAAGGAATGAGACCACGGCAATCTTTTCATTTTGTTTTTCAGAGGACGAGTTTGTCAAAAAATTTCAGATAGACTTAAAGACAATAGAGAGGGCGGAATAATGTGCGGGAGTGACTGAAGGGTCTGAAGAAAAGGGGGTTCGTTTTTCAGCGCGAGACGCCTCGAGCCACTGCAGAGTCATTAGAGTAGATTTGTCACATTAACAAAGGAGGAGGAATCGGCCCTTTTTAAAGGAGGAAGAAAGACAGAGACATGGAAACACAAAGAGGCAGGGTGGGGGGGGCGATTTCAAGACAGAAGGGAGGAGAACAGGAGGAAGAGAGTCAGATTGATAGAAAGGGGGTGAAATCTGAATTCATGTTGGGATGGAGCAGAGGTTATTTATTTTTTGAGGAAAATCTGTTTATGCCTGGTTATAAAGGAAAACAGATTTTCTTTTAATTTTCTTTTTCAGATTTTCTTACATGTTGATCTTCACTCCTTCCCAGGAAGTTAAGTTTGTGATTAAATGTCATTTCATTTACCCGTCAATAGGGTTGGGCATCTTTTTGATTTGAACAATTCTGATTCCAATTTCCGATACTTCCTTTCGATTCCGGTCGTTATCGATTCCGACTCTTTGAGGGGTGGTGGAGTTGAAACGGGCCACATGCTTATTGAACAGATAAAGCCCAGTTCACACCAAAGGTTCACGATGAGACAAAACCGTTTTGGAACGTTGAAGAGAAAAGTCGCAGCTGTCTGAACTACAGATGGCCCGATACCATTTTTTGCTTCCCGATACCGATTCCGATACCTGAACTTGTGTATCGGCCAATACAGAGTACCGATCCGATACCAGTGTGTCATATATTTTATTATGTTTTAACAATTGTATACTACTATCCCTGTATGGATGTGATATGATTTCTATCTTTGTTGTCGGTCTGGCTCAGGTTAAACTCTTTGTGAAACATGAACAAACAAAAACAATGAATGCCACAGAACAAATTTATTCTCCAGTTTGACAGTCAGTTATAACGGAAAAAGAACAAACTATTTTAACGTAGATTTTCTTTAGGGCTTTATTACGAGGTATCGGATCGGTGCATAAACTCCAGTACTTCCCGATACCTGCGTTTTAGGCAGTATAGGAGCCGATACCGATACTGATAGAGATGTTCAGACTAGAGATGTTCCGATTGGTATCGGAACATCTCTAGTCTGAACCAGCCCGTCTTAGCTCGACTCAAACCAGCTGATGGTGTCGCTGCGACTCAGCTGGTCTAATCTCCAGAGGCTGGTTTCACAACTTACAGGATGTCACCTGTTCCAACAGCCAATAGAGAAGTCATCTTGTAAAGTCAGCTACAAACTATAGAAATAACATGATCCATAATTAGGGCTGCACGGTATGAGGAAAATGTCAAACTGTGATTATTTTGACTGACGTTCCGATTGCGATATGATTCCCGATATTGGGAGGGAATGATCCGGGTTTTTTTTTGATCATCATTCTCATTTTCATTGAAACACAAATAAAAATGTACTATAGTCATGAAGTGTGATTTTTGCAAGAATCTGTACCAAACAAAGAGGTTTTCTTTAGTCTGTAGGATGGGATTAGTAGACCCAGGATGTCTCTGCAGCCCCACAATACTTCATTCAGAACAGTTCGACACATATTTTGCCTTTAACAAATATTGCACCCCCGTGCGATTTGGATATTGCACTAGTCCGTATTGCGATTTCGATACAATTGCAATTAATTGTGCAGCCCTATCCGTAATCCAATTTATTTCTATGTTACATACTGTTAACTGGTGAAAATGGCAGATAGATGGAGCCTCAACGAGCATCCGCGAGCACGATATGGACGGTCGAGCGAGCTAGTGAGTGACTGAAGAGAGGGAACGCCATGGGCAAAGCAGTGAATCAGAGAAATAAAACAGTTTTGCCGATTCATCACTAGAAATGCAACTGTAGCAAGTATCTCACTGTCACCAACGTTATCCACATTCATATTTAGACGCAACAAATGATATATCCAGCTACAAAAAAACTGGAAGTCGGAAGTTAGAACGAAAGTACAAAGAGTCGTTAATATGGAGAGGATACCCCGTCTCGTGGCATTGGTATGAGCTGGTAAGTTTCAGAACGCTGCAGACCGGCACGTTGTAAGTACAATATTTTACATCATAATGTATTGCATTTACAACTAATTCTAGAAAAGAAGGAGATAGAAAATAGAAAAAAGTAAGGAAATAGAAAATTAATTTAAATAGCTATATGACACAATTTCTAAATCACCCCAAGCATCATTTTCTGCATTTTATGTTTTAAAAAGTTTTCATATCGGCACATATCAGAAAACATTTACGCCAATACCGGTAGATACAAATATTTCTGCGATAGGACAATATCGGCCAATAATATTGCTTTAAATAAGTCAACTGTCAAGAGTGAGAATCGTCTGTCCTTTGATTTGGAAGAAAAGACGCAAAAGTTTACATTTATAGTACTGTGGAGTTTTTTTGTTAGTCGAGACATTTTCTATTATAATACTTCACTGCAGCTCCTGCTGCGCCAAAAATGTATCATCATGTCATGTCACCTTGATCCTAAAATAGTCCCAGAAATCCAAGCTTACCTTAGTGTGGCTCAAAATTTTTGAGTGTTAAGGACTTTTTCAGGTGGGTTTTTCTTCATGAATTCTCTTTGACTGTGTGAGAAACATGCATGCTTCTGGCTCAGACTGCTGACAAAGGTGCACATATCCCATAAACCCCATGGTTTCCTGCTCCTCCCCTTCTTTTCATTTGGTTTACAAGAAGAAATATAAGAGGCAAACACATATGGGGCCTGTAGTGTGTCACCATCCAACAAGTTACCCCAACAAATACAACCTACTTAACATCTTTAAATGAACGTTTACATGGTGAATGGTAGGGCTGGGATCAAATGCTTTTGTCCCAATTTGATTCTTTCACGATACATGGGTGCCGATTCGATTTATTTTGCGATTTTCATTTATTGAGATTCTAGAAGTATTGCGTTTCGACAGTTTTGAGTGTTGCGATTTTCTTTTCCTTCTTTAACAAAAAAATAGTGCTGTGAAACGATTAAAACATTTAATCGCATTTAATCGCATCAATGTCATAGTTAACTAGCAATTAATCGCAATTAATCGCACTTTTTTATCTACTCTAAATGTCCCTTGATTTCTTTTTGTCCCATTATTTTTTCTCATTTTAATGCTCAACATGGAAAAGTGGATCGGCTTGCCCTGTGCTTTTGTCACCTGGCTTTGACCAGTGTTCGTGATCTTACTTTAAAAAAGTAATTAGTTACAGTTACAAATTACTTACAAAACTACTTACTTACTACTTACAAAAATTGAGTTAGTAACTCAGGTACCACATTGTAAAAGTAATTAGTTACTCAGCAAAGTAACTGACGTTATTTTTTATGTTCTATAACGCTATTACGTTCTGTAACATCTTTAACGTCAAGATGTTTATATTAATTGATTGAAGAATAAAAACACTTTATACAGTATCACCTGTTGCTGACCCGAAAAATCAAGTGTTGCTTGTTTTAACAGAGTGGCTCCGTCTCCTTCGCTGGAGATCACTCTCTCTAGCTGCATTTGCGCTTGGGTTAGCAGCAGCAACAAGTGTCGTGTTAGCATGTGTTGATGTGAGGGGCTTCAAAAGATTGGAGTTGCTTGAGGCAGACGTGGATAAATTCTTTTTTCCTATGCATATCGTGCATGTTACATAAACATTCTTGCCTTTAATTTCAATGAGGGAGAAGAAGTGCCGGTACTTCCAGTTCGAGAACGCTACCTTTGAATTTCCCTGGCTCGTCGCTATTGTCGCTGTCTTGTGTTTAGTGGTAGTCAGAGCGTGCAGTGAGACAGCGTGAGCAGGGCATCCGCCCACCCAGCCAATCATCATCGCATTTGCAACGGTGTCATCATCCCCACCCCTGCTCTCTCCAGGCAGCTGATGTGTAGCCAAAGCCGGACACATCGCGCTTCATTCAACCAAGTAATGCGCCACTTTACATTCTCAGTAACGATAACGGCGTTGCAACGATGGGAAAAGTAATTAATTAGATTACTCCGTTACTGGAAAAATAACGCCGTTAGTAATGTCGTTATACTTAAACGCCGTTACTCCCAACACTGGCTTTGACGAGGGGGCGGAGAACTCACATCAGCTGTGTGCTTGGCCATCAAGTGGTATTTCAGACTGGATGTGCTGATAACTCAGTTCACCATGACAAAACACACAGATCACTTTGGTCTTGTCAATGGAACCATTTGGCAACTTTTTTAAAGTAAACTTTCCATTAGAATCTTATTGGCATCCATTTCGGCGCTCCTCACGCCATCCACTCAAAACGTAACGTTAGCCTACTACTCTTTGGTATGTGCGGCGCGTTGTTTTGTTTTTTTCGGTCTAGCTAGATCCGGTGTGGTGTTGTAGTTTTTCTAACGTTACTAGTTGTTGCAACAGCATGTGAAAAAAACTACAAAGTTTGCTAGGCCAAAAAGAATGTTAATCTCGCGATAAAAAAAAATTGACGCCGTTAAAATGGGTTTGCGTTAACGCCGTTAATAACGCATTTAACTGACGGCACTAACAAAAAAAAACTAAAGTTGAATAATACACTTCTAGAGACAATATATCATGAGACATTCAGTCAGTCTGACGTTTATTTCATTTGTAAAGAAGTACATAACATGGATTTTCTGCATTGCCTGCTTTTGGTCTGTTTTGCTGGAAACTGATTTGATGTAGTCGCTGTCGGCGGTACCGTATAAACAGAACATATTCAGCTGAATCATTGGTTTAAAAAAAAAAAAGAATTGTAGGGAAAAGAATCATTTTTTAAAATCGGCGCAAAACAAATCACAATACGCGGGTGAATACATTCCTCCCCCACAGTAAACGATATCACAATATTCCATGTAGCACCTGTTTAGTTTAGAGTAGCTCAACTGTCTTTCAGCTCTCAGACATCACTGCCTCTCCTCTGTCCTCATACCACCCATCCTATTCTGCCTTTTTCAGACAAGCTTAACGCCGGGCTACATATCCTTTTTCTCTACCTGTTAAGATGTTAAACAGTCCCCGGTTTGTTGCTCTGCCGGTGCTTTGATCCTTTGACAACCCGGTCATGCTAAAAAAAAAATGCAAAGAGGCGCACTTGAAAAGAGAGGATAAGGAGTATGTCTCAAATAATACACATCAGTAGATGGATTTGATAGAGCCTCAGAGTGACGGATGCTGCTTTTTTTTTTTTCTTCCTCTGTGCAACCCTTTGCTCTCTTTAGAGTTGTATTTGTGAAATGAATCTTGTGGCAGAGGAGTAGAGAGGTGAAACGCATTTCAGATTCTGAGGGCTTATCGTGCTGGCGCCTGATTATGGCAGAGGCTGTTGTTTCCCCTGGCTATATTAGGATTGCAGGGTTTGACTTACAACTAGAATCATGGAGTATTTCTGCCCTTTAGGCAGATTTAGAAGAAAACCTAAAGCTAACACCCTATATCACACAGTTGAGTTTCAAACATTCTATGCCTGCTGCGTTTTAGCCGAGGATTTGTAAAAGAAAATACCTTGAGCCGGCCATGTCTCTTCCCCAACACACACACACACACACACACACACACACACACACACACACACACACACACACACACACAGCACACACACACACACACACACACACACACACACACACACACACACACACACACACACACAGAAACCGGTGGACAATGATGACATAGCTTGTCAAAATCTGGCACCTTTAACCTTGGATATCAGCGTTATTGCTTTCCGGTGTTACCTCAGCCACAGATACAGTGGGTGGTTAAGTTGCCATCATGAGCTGAGAAGCGGCCAGAAGCGGGGATAAAGCAGCAATAGCATCTTTTCAATCTCTGACGAGGAGAGTGTGAGAGTGTGTGTGTGTGTGTTTGCCATCCCTAGTAGGAGACATATCATCTCACCAGGCAGAGCTGCAGGCAGGCTAGTTTTCCACTGATGGGCCCCCCTGCCCTGCTAATAGATCCATTCATTTCTGCGAATAAATCCCAAATCATCATATAAATGACATTAAATAGGGAGATGGCATGATTTAATACTTAAAAAAAAAAAAAATCATTCCCACTAAAAAAAACAAAATCATTAAACTAATTTGATGTGACAGCGCAAAGTCGAAATAATTCAGGCACTTGAGTTAATGTTTTTTCTTTTCAAATGTCTCCTCTCCTGCTCGCAATTAAATTGGCAATTATGGAGTGTGTACGCGATTGATTCCAGAATAATATCAATTCATTTCTGATCCCAGCCTCCTCTCGTCATCATAACAAAAAAAGTAATGCATATGCACAGTTGGACTGTTAAGGAGTGAGACAACGAGCTTGGAGCAGGAAGTTGAAATATCACACACACACATACACATACACACACACACACACACACACACACACACACACACACACACAGTTTCTCAGGACTCATAATGGTGAAACCCGACGGACTTTGTCTCAATTTCCTCATCTTTTTCTGCTATCGCCACTTCAATTATGAATGAAGATGTTTGATTACAACAGGAAGAAAGGAGCAGAGATTAGAGAAATCTGGTATAGTGTGTGTGTGTGTGTGTGTGTGTGTGTGTGTGTGTGTGTGTGTGTGTGTGTGTGTGTGTGTGTAATCAGTGCCTTGATGGTGCAGGTTAAAATGCTGCTGATTACACTGGATGAGGAAAGAGATTGATAGAATAGGAGACACTTGTTAGCATTTCCTAATGAAGATAGATTAAAAACTATAAAGCATTCGGGGAGATTTGGATACAACGTGAATATTGTATCACATCCAGAATCCTGTGCAAACCGATAATAACCATTCACCGGTGCCAAATTATTCTCCTAGTATGACTTGGCCAACCTGAAATTTCCTTCCTGAATAGCGCTGCATTCGAGGAAGTCAAGAAGCCTAATGACACATCAAAGGATGTGTACGCGCTGCATTCCTGTGACCTAGATTCAAGAGATGTAGGCTCAATTATTATGCTGTCAAAGGTGTGTGTGTGTGTGTGTGTGTGTGTGTGTGTGTGTGTGTGTGTGTGTGTGTGTGTGTGTGTGTGTGTGCGCGCGCTTATGCAGGTTTTTGCGTGGGTGTGAAGCTATGAGCCCTCTTTTGTGTGTCCCACTGAAGTCACTGCTTTAATTAAAGCATGAAGAGATGTAAAATGCATGGCCCCCAGGTTCACTGCTCCTTTTCTTACATTATTAAACCAACTCAAGCCAATTACAATCAGTAAACAAAAACAATCCATCCTTGAGCTTCTTATTTTTTTTTCATTTTAGAAAAAAAACCCGACAATGACAAACTCTTTCTGCAAAGCATTGTAGACTTGAAGGGCCCAGTCGCACCAGCAATGACAACAGCATATTTCGCACCCAATTTAATTATTTGTCAGGAAAGAGAGAATCCTCTCATGGACAGAATTAATGTATTAAGAGTAGGCCAATACCATGACTTCAATATTAGTTCAATGAAACTTTTTGGGATATATTTATATACATTGATATTATAAAATCCTTATAAAAATTTTTTCAGCTCCTACTACATGAGCTGTGTGTCTGTGCGTAAAGTTTTTCCTGCATGCCTCTACGACATGTAATGTTAAACAGCCAATCACTAGCATTATTAGATCTTGGTAGAAGCATGCTGCATGCTTATTGGCTCACTGACGCTGATGAGATTTACTTCTTGAAAAAAGGTATTGAGATTTGGTATTTAATGACGAGGCATTTTTCGATACTAAGAAGGCAATTCGGTCGGTGCTTAAAAAGTATTGAATTTGGTACCCAGCCCAAAATAAGAAAATGTGATACCAAAAGATGGTAATTCACCAAGTTAGATGCGAAAACATGTTTACCCCCCGCTGTCTCTCTCTCTCGTTCTGCCGTTGCTGGCCTCTTTGTGCTACTGGGTTAGTTTGCTGGGCGAGAGCCTGTCGTTTAGTAGTCTCACATAATTAGACCTTTTGTTTTCAGACTCAAATGTTTTATTAAGTTTCAATTTTTACAGCAAACAAACAGAGGCAAAATCAAAACGCACAACTGTATTGTGTTGGTAACGAAACATCAGTGAGGGTACTAAAATAAAACAAGGACAGAACCATACTTAAAAAAAAAAAAAAAAAAAAAAAAAAGTACAACAGAATAGACAGTCCATGACGAGAAAAATTTAATTCGACCTTTTGTTAGGGTGAGCAGTGTGCTCTTTAGTAGTCTTTTTAGTAGTACCTTCTTTCTTTTGGCTGGCTGGGAGATGTAGTTTGTTCTACTGTTCCATATGCAGATCTAACATCAACGGTGGAGGCGAAATTAATTTATGGCAAACTTCCACATTAAGTTTAACTTACGTAAACTTTGAGACACATTTCCAAAAACAACCAATAGCAAAGCTAGCAAACTGTCAACATCAAATCTGGACTCTGGGTTAGGGCACTAGGTTAAAACTGGACCGGTCATGTTATTTCTGGATCATTTGAAGTTGCTGTCCACCAGACTGGGGAAGTCAAGGAAATTTTATATGACAAATACTCTAGAGGAGTCAGTGCAAATACTCAACAACAACACGCCTGAAATATTTTTCAACTTGCACTTGGCAGCTGATTTTCACCACTGCGAGCACAGCTGGAGTAGAAACAGCAGTAGATATATTTGGGCTATATCTGAGTAAAGGCAGTTGCTACATGTTGCCTTTTCGTGGTTGACAGAGGGACAAGCGATGGAAAAAAGAAGAGATGAATATGGAAAGACAGGGGAAAAGAAGAAGCACGTGACCAAGAGACTGAGCTCCAGCACTCACTTCCGTATTTCAATAAATAACCAGGTCTATTACTTTTTTTTCAACGCCAAATTGTTATCGTTGTTGTTATCACAGTGACTCGGTTAAACGCCTGCAGGCACGAAAAAGCAGGTCTCGTTGTTGCCTAAACTATCTACTCGTTCAGAGAAATTTGCTAGCATGTCGGCGGCTAATGGAGTGGTGGCTAACGGAGTAACGGATGTGAACACGTTCTCTAATATGGAGGAATTAATCGACCGGGTCTTGGAGAAGCAGCTAAGTGTGCTTAAATCAGTGATCTATAGTGCAGTGACGGGAGTGCTGCTGTAATGCCTCCCAGCAACACATCGGGGCAGAACCTGAGATGCAGGAAATCATTGTATGTGAACCTGACCAATCTGACTGCATCACATTTACGATCTAGCGGCTTTGGATGCCCAAAGGGATACAACACGAGCTGCACGCTGAACGCAACTCTGACGTGTTCATCTGCCGCCCTGCCCTGGGAGCGACCCACGGAGGGAGAGAGTTTGCCTTCGCTGCAGCCGCAGAGCAGGGTGTTTTCTGGCTGGAAGAAACTTGATACCTTAATTCGGCAATATATTTGGAATAATAAACAACCTAGGCTAAAATACTCTACCCTGCAACGTACCTCAAACACTGGAGGCTTAGCCCTTCCCAACCTTAAAGTGTACTACAGAGCCTTTCAGCTACGGGCCCTCAGAGTGTGGCTGGACCCCTCAGCTACAGTCCCAGAGAAATAGGGCAAAACATCACTGGAAGTGTAAGACTGCAAGACCTTGCCTTTGCAGGTGTGTGTCCAAAAAAGTGTATGCTAGCCTATGGCCCTATTATCACCAACACAGTGACCAACTTTAAACCGGTGGAGGGGCAAGTACGCTACATCAACAAGTGGCATTGGAACACCCCAATTTGGCACAATACACACTTAATGTCTGATAACAAACCCTTTGCTTGTAAGCAGTGGACGGAGGCATTTATACTGTCAACCAGTTATTCAACGAGAAAGGTATGTTGAGTTTTGAAAACCTAAGAGCTAGTTGTAAGGTCACCAGGACATCCCATTCCATTTGGAAACAGTCTTGAGGCACACCCAATCATTAAATGGTTTGTTGATTTTCCTGTGAGAGGATTAGTGTCCAAGATCTATTCTAAACTCTTGCAAGTATCTGTAGAACTCCCAATAGCAAGGAAATGGGAACGAGAGCTGAGCCCTGAGGGGAATGCAATTAATTGGGAGACAGTTTGGGACAACATTTCCCATTGGTCCAAGAACCCAAATCACCAGCAGATCGACTTCAACATATGTCATAGGACATATTGGACTCCTCAGAAGAGATAAGTCTCTGAAGCCATTCCCACTCCCTATTGTACGTTCTGCCAACCTGAACAAACTGGGACTTTCCTGCACATGGTCTGGAAGTGTGAACAGGTACATGAGCTCTGGAATAAAACATCAATAATATCTGATGTGATAAAGGATATTATACCCCCACTCGCTTTGTATAAAACAGTGGTTGGCATATTTTGTAGACATAGTTATGCTTGAGCTCTCTCCAGCAAGGATTAACAAAGCCAAATCTTCAACTATCGACCTATGGAAAAACGCAGCAGCACAAGTATCAGTCCTAATGACCTCAGCATCACAAGAAGTAGAGGAGGGCGACTAGGCAAGGTGGGATTTCTGTTTGTTTATTTGTTTGTTTTCCTCGAGACCACAGAGGGTGGGGGGTGGGAGAGGGTTTTTGTTCTTGTTCAATTGTATTTGGATGTTCTGTGTGTTCTAAATATAAAAAATATCATCATCAAAAAAAAAAAAAAAAATGAGAGGGGGAAAGGAGGGCATATGAAAGCACCGTGCTGCTTCAACTCCCCCTTGGGATGGAGAGGTATCTTAAGAGGGTTGACATGATGAAAACGCGTGCTTGTTAGGGGGAACGAGAAAAGAATAAGCGAGAGGACGAAGATGAAGAGCGTGCAGAAAAACTTAAGGAGAAGGCAAAAATGCTCAAAGCAGGTGGGGGTGGGGAGGTTAATTTTCTAGGGAACCAGGTTACGATATGATACTTTTATCCCTGTTGTTTTTATTTGCAGGGGTTTATTATATCCACCGCAAAGCTGCTCTGGCACATATGGAGGCTGCCACTCAACGCTGCAGCCAATAAAGCTGGTAGTGCTCCGTGTGCAGCTATGAATTCATTCCCTTCCACAAGTAGCTATTCATATTAAAACAAGCAAGGATATGAGAGGAAGCGCACATATTAAAGCCTGATGATGTCTCGCACCCCCCCGTTCGCCCCGCCCGACCACCTACACATCCATCTATCCATCCATCCAACCATTCATCCATGCTGCGGTTCTCTTCTCTATCCGTGCGTAGCTGCGGTTTTTATTAAACGGGGAGCGAAGCCAAGCTCCAGCCAAATTTGGACGGAGACAGCCCTGTGTGCACAGAGGCAAAAAAAAAAATAAAAGATGAAGCAAGAGAACAAAAAGGAGAAGAAAGATAGCCATGGACAGTCCAGATGGAGACTCACTAGACTTCTCACTTCACGTTGAGTGTGATGCGCGTGTATGAAGTGTGTGTGCACGTGTGTGTGTGTGTGTGTGTGTGTCGTCTGCGATCCATCACCCAATCTGCCAGCAGAGGCAGAGCTCAGCTTTTTCGCACGCTAAAAACTGGCTCAGAGCTCCTCTAATTGGCTCAAATGTTGCTGCCATCCTTCCATATAGTTCTGTCAGAGAGGGAGCTAGTCAAGCATGATCCATTGGCCTGACGTCCTTGCTCGAACCTATGTGAATCTCCTCATGATGTCGGTGTGATTGGTCCCTCCGGGGGCAATCTTTAAGGCGCCTATAGGGAGAATTAAACCTGAGATGTCCTCAAGACTACGTCTTCTCCTTCCATCCCTGTGTGCTATCTAGGTTTGGCAGGCCTCTGCCTGCGCCACCTCTGTTGCTCAGTCGCCTCCTCTCCTCTTTTCCCACATCCCATCTTCAATCACTCATTCTTCTTCCCCCACACATCTTTCTTCCCCTCCTTGATGTGTGCAATCCCTTAATCCTCTTCATCTCGCATACGTTGGGGTCTTTCCTTTCTTCCTTCTCACATCTCCAGCTCCTAAGTTCCTTCCTCCTTCTGCCTCTGTTCTCCATCCCAACCTCACATCCATCCCTCCTTCCCTCCGATCACCGTTAGCCGCCACAGTCAGTCATCATCCAGTCATTACTGGCCAAGTTTCCCTCCCTTTCTCTTCCGTCTATGACCTTTCTTCCCTCTACAGCTGTCCACATCGCGGCTGTTCTCCCTTCCTTTTATCCCTTTCTTTCAACAGGAATCACTCCTTTAATAATGTTTTTATTGGGTGTCACTAACGCCGGGCGTTCCAGGATCTCCGGGATAATATTTGCCTAATTATTCTGGCTCCGATATTGCCATTTAATGAAATTTGAGACATAATAAAAGAAATCACATTACAGAAGAGAGCAGATAATGTTAATATCTACTGTCAATTTAACTGATTATATACTGTAAAGCCTCTCTTCTCCTGTTTGTGGAGACATCACTGAGTTTAAGAACAGTCTATTAAATGCCACTTAATTATATGATAAGACTAGTAATGTGCACACAGGCACAGACACACACACACACACACACACACACACACACAGAGTAATGAAGATAGTTATGATACGGACACATGCATTAACGTGCACAATGCCACACACACACACACACACACACACACACACACACACACACACACACACACACACACACACACACACACACACACACACACACACACACACACACACACACACACACACACACACACACACACACGCATAAATCATCATACATGCTCACAGAGAGCTTAGCGAAGCCTCTCTGGAATCACTTTCTAAAGAGAGGCCCTCCGTGTCATACTGAAAGGAATTACAATTAATAATGTTACTGTAGCAGCATGACTGAGAATTATAATGACCACCATTAAAGGGAACCATAAGAACTGTTAATATGGGTAGGATAATGGGGTTAAAATACCTTATTGCCAGCTATAATTAAATGTGTACCACGCCACGTAAACATAAATGCCCGAGTCGAACTCCAGTTAAATATAAAAGTCTACTGCAAGGTTGAAGACACTGTGAGTACGTATATTTAAGTGAAACAATGTGAAAATTAGGTGCCCAGGGCACCACTTCTATTTTCTCATAGACCATAGCTATGTTTGAAACCGTTCCCTCATTCCCTCACTCACTATTCCCTACATCAGAGATTCTGCAGGTTTCACTAAGTCAAATTTAAGACTTTTTAAGACCATGACATTTAAGACCCTTACCACAACATTAACGGAGCCCTGCATTGAGTTTTTGCAAGCCAAGTATTGCTTAACTTGAACATAGCTGTTTTAGGTCTGTGGTACAAATCAGAAAGAGACTCGCGCCAATAACACAAAAGCTGATTGGCTCCAATATAAAGCTGCATGTTGGTCTCCTTTGTAGTCATAATACAGCAATATAATATTTGGACTAGCGAAAGAAAGATCTACAACACCACAGAATGGAATAAAAGTATTAAGAGTATTAGAGGTAGCATTGCATGGGCATAGGAAAATTAAGACCCGTTTAAAATTATTTAAGACCTAGAACACAATACTTCAGCAAATTTCAGACTTTAAAAGGCCTTAAATTTTGATTTGGAAATTTTACACCTTTTAGCACGCCGAGGAAACCCTGTACATAGCGTTTATTAAATAGTCAACTACTGTATATATTTGACCAAAAGGGATTTCGGACACTCATTGAAAACATCGTTGCGTCAGTAGATGCGGCGGTTATTTGTGTGACGGAGGCGGGCGCGCTGCAGCATCATGTAAACAAACTCAAACTAAAATACTTCTAATACATCCCTTATCCAAACAGAGCCCTGCTGAGAATAGTAAAAGGATGTATATTATATATGTTGCATGTTACATTTCCACTGTTTAGAAACGAAAGCCCGCTCCATTTTTCCTTTGCAGTTTTCGCGGGTTCTTATTCTTCTTCTTCTTCTTCAAAAATCCAACCGCGTTGCATTGTGGTATACGGGAGTTAAATCATAGAGTACATCGTACGTACTTGAAGACGAGGGGATGCATCTCAAGGGGCCATTTGTGTAAACAATACTATTTGTTTATGTACTGTTAGGGAAAGTAGAAGAGAGTGCTCGTAAATAACAAATAGTGGAAGACATAGTAATGCCTCTTCCCAAGGGGAAATACTTCACTCATGTGGAGATTTTATATCTCTTCCATGGAACGTAATTTCTTTCCCAATGGGTGAGTTTATCCTGACAGAGCGTATCCTGAAACATAGACTTTTATTTGGATTATTTGTGCGCAAAAAAAAAAAATAAGATTCCATGTTGAATTACTTATGTTATGTTTGGCCAACAATGGAAATCAGGTAAACTAGAGACTCTGAATATCCTCACTGTCCTCACTATCTAATCTATCACATGTCTGTCCTTTGGAGATGATGATCTCTGGGGACATTTCCTGACAGTGCCAGCTCCCAGGACTGCCCTAAGAAAATGAGGATCTCTCTTCGTCTAAACTATAAAATCACACATATTGTTCTTGTTTGTTTTGATGATGCAGGCCCAACCCCCTTCTCCATGCCACTGTCAGTCAAACGCTTACTAGTAACGCGCCCACCAACAAAATTATAGTTGAGCTACGCTGCAAAAACTCACATTTCCTCACATCTCTCTCAAGGTAAATTCTATATTATGCGGTAGCAGACTCGGAGCAGACTCAGCAGTCTAAGCAGACAATGGTGTAATCAACAGTGAACCAGTGGGGCACTGAATCCATTCCTGTGAGTACAGAGAGGGAGAGAGAGAGGCCAGCGAGGAGGAGGTGGGGGGATGAAGGATGTTACCTGGGTGTTTGTCTGACAGTTCTTCCTCTCTGTATCTTCACCCCTGCTGGCAGCACTCATCAACAATATTAATCAAAGTCTGATGTCTGCTCAATTAGACCAAGGCTCTGCTCGACAACAACCAAACAACACGGAGCCTCTGGTGCACAAATATGCACACATAGGCCTACATAAAACATGCATGCATAAAACAATATGCACAATCAGTAGTAGCAAAATAGAAGCATTTTATCCCCTCACAAACGTAATCCACAGAAATGGTCTCTTTTTTTGTAGCTGCACAAAGCAGTACCTCTCGTTAGCAGCATGGAATGGCAGTAACAGGTAACCCTTCACAATTCAAGGACCTCAACACCGAGAAATCATGTAGCCTGATGTCAATGTACTGCACACAGCCGCTCTCATGATTGCCAACCTTGACAGTCTGTGCTGATTATTACCAAAGGATAAAGATATGGCTTTCTGCAGATGAAATGCTGAGACGTTGCTCTTCAGGTGGCCCTTTGAATTATACAGTTATGTTTTGATTCAACACTTGAGTTTGTATGCATGAAAAACACCAGAATTTCATTTCACTGGGAAAAAAGTAAATCTACAGTATGTAGCTTCTAAATTAGGTGGTTTTTCACCGTCTTTCACTAGCAAATCTTTTTATTTGGATTTACTGCAAAACTCTAGCCTGGAAACCAGACGAATTTGCAAACTCATGTTTCATTTGCTCGTAAATAAAAAAATAAAAAAAAAGATTTTCTATCGAGGATGAAAAAGTGGAATCAATGCGTCTGTGTTGAACCCCGCGTGTTGAACACAGCTGCCTTAAACTCCAATCTGTATCTCTGCCTTCTTTTCATAAGTCATCATCCTTTCTTGTGACGCTCTTGCATTTTTATCTGACTGGGCACTCGCTCACTCGACATCATGCAGTGGAACTCAACAGTATAGATGGCAGATAAGGAATCCGCAATGTGAAAGAAAAGACAAAGGCCAAATGCTCACTCTAGGACACAATCTGCAAAATCAGAAATAAGCTGAAAAGAAAAAATTATGTTGCTTAACACTGTCTGCTTCCTATCCAAGCATCAATTTAATGGCAAAGACTGGTGTCATGAGTCAGTATATTGGTAGGTCCAGTTGTAAAGCCCCTGGGGTCCAGCATGATGGAGGAAGGATGTTCTGTATACTCAAGTTATTTATCCTCCCGTCATCCCTCTTCCTCCTCGGTACATCCCTCTGTTCTGGCATGTTATTAAAAACAAACAGCTCTATACTCTTTGGACTACTGGTGTCCTTGCTGCTGCTCATCCACAGTTGTCAGCCTGTATGACACACACACACACACACACACACACACACACACACACACACACACACACACACACACACACACACACACACACACACACACACACACACACACACACACACACACACACACACACACACCAAATCTAATCTGGGAATTTCATGACAATATGAGGCCACTTAGCACAATTGACACATATGAGTTTGTATCACAGGAAAGAATGACAAAGAATTAAAAGTTGTTTAAGTGTATGTGTTTATGTTTAAGTTTTACTTTAAGCTTTGGCATCATAAGTAAGGATGTGTTCTTGACTTGAACTTTTAAGACAACACACAAACTAATGAAGTCATTGTGTATGATGACCTGATTTAGATATATCAGACAGCTTGTTTAGCCAAGATGCAGATGAGCCTTTTACATCTGTTTAAGAAAGGGCTGTCCACATTATTTTATTAGGGCCCGAGCGCCGACAGCCGCGAAGGCCCTATTGAAACTGAAAGAATTATTATTTTCTGCAAGTAAATTGGCTTTTTGAGGGGCTTAACATATTCAAAAACTCACCAAAATTGGCGGTCTTATCAAGTCTGGTGAAAATTTACATATTTTTAGGATTTCGGGAATAGGTGCGCAAAAATGGCTCGCTAGCGCCCCCTACAAAGTTAAAGAAATCGAGCCCCTGCAGTGCGTTTAACGTAGACTCACGAAACTTGGTAAACATATGTAGCATGTCAAGATGTACAAAAAACTTTATTAGAGCCATACCCTAAACCCAACAGGAAGTCCACCATTTTGATTTCAATGTTCGAAATTAGTGCGATTTTGGCCATTTCCACATGTCGTACTTTAACGAACTCGTCCTAGAGATTTCATCCGATCAACTTCCAATTCGGTCTGTGCCATCTTAAGACGTGGCGGGGCGGCCATTTTGTGCATTTCTCCATCAAAACAGGAAGTGGCTGTAACTTGAGTGTACATTGTCCAACTGGCTTGAAACTTTTCAGGTTTCATAAGAGTCCAACCCTGAGGACAAATAAAGGCCGATATTTCCTTAAAGTCATGAGGTATCGTTGAACTCAGGGCAATTCCATAATCATTGGTGACGATTTGCGGTGTCTGAGTGCCGCGCAAATGCACAGTCGCAAGGAGCGGCGTCCGCCAGTAACCCCGATTCTCGCCGAGCCGTGAGGGCCCATCCATCGCTGCTTGCAGCTTTAATTTTGATTGTGTTCTATCCTTCCGGCCCATACAGAGAAATCAACCACCAGGACAAATCTCTGTTCTAGCAATAGATGACCTGACCCAGCACACGCTCACACATGCAGGACTGCTGCTGAGGACCATGGGAGTTCTCCACAAGAGGGTTGACAATAGACCAACTTATATTCTCCAGACTGTCCTCACCAGGAAGACCACACCAGTGGTCATTGTTGTAGGCACTGATGAACTACCCATCTTTGGTTCATTTCTAGAACTTTAAATGAAATAGCTCTAAACCCACCCCTTAGCGTTCCAAGCCTTTTTTTGTACACATGCTATTTACACAACTCCTACATTCAAGTTGTTACATCTTTGGAAAGCTACACCACTTGTGTTTTGACTGATGTAAACCATTTCAAGATACGATCACAACAGCAGGTACAATTACTGCCTCTGTCCGAGTAACAAACGATAAAAAATAAAATCGAGCAAATTCACCTTTGATGCCTCCTTTGTTAATCCACCAATTAATATTCTGACAAAAACAGTCTTATTACATTGATAAAGGTCCAGACGATCAAATCCAGTAAACTATCAGACCTTTTGATTGACACCTCACTTGAACCAATAGGAGCTTCCTTGTCTTGTCCACAGCCTACAATAGCCTATGAGTACCTTTGGTGAAAGAAGGTGCACGCCCCCTCTTCTTTTAGTTACAGACCCAGCATCTAGTGGTGAGATTGCAGATTGGAACAAACCGAACACCCCTCAGCTCACCTGTACCTTTCCAAGCGTGTAGTATACCCAATGGTGGCCTACAGGTAACGTAAAAGTGTGAACGTCCCTCTCTAGAGCCAGTGTTTGGTTTGTCCGTTCTGTCTTCGTTGACAGTCAATCAGGTGAAGAAGGAGCTAAAAAAGATCAAGGCAAGAAAGGCCCCGGGCCCGGATGGAATCTTCTCCAGACTGCTTAAAGAGCGTGCAGATCAGCTCAATGAGGTCATCCTGCACATCTTCAACCTGAGCCTGAGACTGGAGCGAGGTTCCAGTCCTTTGGAAGACTGTGTGTGGTCCCAGTACCTAAAACTGCGCATCCCAGGTAGCCCAACCACTTCAGACCGGTAGGCTTAACCTCACCTGAGAGACTAACCTCATAAAGTGGTGTATGTATGACACGCCAATTCGTATGCTGTTTGTGTGTTATCAAGACACATAATCGCTTTTTAGCGTGTCTATCAACGCCGTTCGGCCGCCATTGACCTTTAACATTATGTGTGAATTTTCAAGGACGTAAGTCCGCTGAGGTGGTGGATGCGTGAAACACAGGACTTTCACCCAGGAGAGCTGGGATCACATCCCGCGTGTGGCGTTTTTCAAAACTGTTTCTTTCCTAAACCCAACAGTTTGTTTTCCATAGCGTGTGACGTTGGTCACCGTCGTTTGTTTCGTGTTTTTGTGGTTTTTTTGTGTTACTAAAGCCTTTCCCAAAGTTCTTTTCCTAAACCCAACCTTTTTTTTAATTTTTTTTTTAAAACACGCGTGACGTTATTCTCGCGATAGTACGATAGTATGTTCTCACAATTATCGGCAACGCCATGTGGTGTGTATGTTTACATCCGCTGTATACAGCGTAGACGTACACGTTGGATAGCTCAAAATGCCTACAGATAACACGCCAACGCAAAGTCATGATGCCATGTTGCACCTGATGAAGACCTTGGAGAGGATTGTGTTGCAACACCTGAGAACCCTGGTGAGCTCAGAACTGGACCCCCTACAGTTCACTTACCAACCAGGCATAGGGGTGGAGGATGCCATTATCTATTGAGTAGACAGATAATGCAGACTGGAGAACACTGGGAGCACCTGGAGAACACTGGGAGCACTATGAGAGTCATGTTTTTTAATTTCTCCAGTGCTTTCAATACAAACCAACCATGACTGCTCTGGGGGAAGCTATTGGGAGCGGGAGTTGACCCCCACCTGTCTGCATGCACCCATCAGTTACCTCACTGACCGACCACAGTATGTGAGGCTCCAGGACTGTGTGTCTGATGTGGTGATGAGCAGCACAGGAGCACCACAGGGTACAGTGCTCGCTCCTTTTCTCTTCTCCCTGTATACAGCAGACTTCAGGCACAGCACAAGCAGCTGTCACATGCAGAAGTTCTCTGATGATACTGCCATTGTTGGGAGGGTATCAGAGGAGAATGATCAGGAATACCGGGAGGTCATCTGGGACTTTGTCAACTGGTCTGAGTCAAACCACCTTCACATCAACGGCAGCAAGACAAAGGAGATGGTGGTTGACCTTTGCAGGAGGCCGCCTGGTACTACACCGGTGAACATCCAGGGTGTCGACTTGGAGATGGTGGAGACATACAAATATCTGGGTGTTCACCTCAACAATAAACTGGACTGGTCCAAAAACACAGACGTCCTGTACAAAAAGGGCCAAAGCCGTCTCCACCTGCTGAGGAGGCTGAGGTCCTTTGGTGTGTGGAGGACTCTGTTAAAAACAAACAGTCTATGTCTCTGTGGTTGCATCTGCAATCTTTTATGCAGTAGCCTGCTGGGGAGCTGGGAGCACAGAGAGGGACAGGAAAAGGCTAAAGAGACTGGTGAAGAGGGCTAGCTCTGTTCTGGTCTGCCCTCTGGACACCATAGAGGAGGTGGGGGAGAGGAGGATGTTAGCCAGGCTGGCATCAATCATGGGCAACACCTCTCACCCCCCTACATGAGACTGAGTTCCCTCAGCTGCTCCTTCAGCAGCAGACTGCTGCACCCTCAGTGCCTTCATTCCAGCAGCAGTCAGACTCTTTAATGCAACATCATAATGTAGCACCGCTAGATGTTTCTGCAATATGAGCCATCACTGGACAATATTCTGCACTATGCATATTTATATATTTATTACTCTGTTACCTTCAACTGTGCAATATGTCATCTCTACTCATCCGCACCTTACTCATCTGTATATCTGTGTTTATATACTGTCTGTTTATATAGGGTGTTCATTGTGTAAATAGGTTTGTTTTATTATTATTATTATTATTATTATTATTATTATTATTAAAACTAATTCTATTTTTTCCATTTCTTATACTTTATGTATATATTTTCTCCTATGTCTACTTAATGTGTATTTGTGTTATTCTGATGTGTGTACATTTTTTCTTCTTCTTTTGAACTGCTGTAGCACAGGAATTTCCCCAGTGTGGGATTAGTGAAGTCTATCTTATCTTATGGGCTACTGTAGAAACATTGCGGTGCAACATGGCGGCCTTAACGGAAGAGGATCCGCTCCTCCTATGTAGATATGAAGGGCTGATTCTAAGCAAACAAGCCATAAACAACCACAGCACCACATGCAGATTAAGGCAAGTCTTCCGTTAACTTTGGTCATCAATATGTAGATTTTGCTAAGCTGCCTGTTAAATGTGACCATCAGCGTGCAGGTTTTGGCGCTGCTTGTCACCCGCTAAACATGACAAGTGACGCGCAAAAACTCAGCGAGTCCAACAACATGCAGATTTTGATTGTTCACCTATTAACCTATGATCACTTGATGCAGTTCTTGGTCACCCACCTTAAAGTGCGACTGATTGGCAAAAGGAGGAAGTGTCTGCGATTCCCCAGCCCCCATTTTTGGGCCCTTGTTGCCTGTTCTTTATGCATTAGACCGGCGCACTCAGGACAGCTCATGCTAATTCTCTCCCCGAAGAAAGCAATTAGACCACCACACTCATCTAATGCTCGGAGGAGGGAGTGGGAGGGAGAGCGTCAGTGGGTGGGTGGGAAAGAGAGGTAATGGCAGGGTGGAAGAGACGGAGTGAGGGGCGAGTAGAAGAGAGAAAGCGGCAAGGGCTGCTTTTCTGGCCATCGCATTCCCAAGAACCATTCACTCCTCATCCAATTATGAGTCGTAATTATAATTTTATCAAGGTTTGCTCCTTAAAAGCTGTTGGTCCTGTATAATGAAAGTGGAATTATTTGACTGGTAGCACAGGGAATTGAGTGTATAGGAGAATAGCAAAGGAACAGTGTGTGAATTTGTGCCTGAGCGGAGGTGAATAGCAACATCAGTTTAATTGAGTTTTGGGGTTTATTATTATAATTTCAAGCCAAAGCCAGGTCCACTAAAATTGCCTGAACATTACACATCTATGAGACAGCTGAACATCAGTGTTTCCCACACAGACACGTTTTTTTTTTTTTTTTTACGCTATTTGGGGAATTACTGGAATTGTTGGGGCTTTGTAAATTATAGAGTGTGGTCTAGACCTACTCTATCTGTAAAGTGTCTCAAGATAACTTGTTATGATTTGATACTATAAATAAAATTTAATTATTTAAAACGTGTATTCGTTCAGCTGCATTTCCTTTCCCTGCTCTCCTCCGTTTCTCTGTCACTTACGTGTCTCTCTCACATAGGACCGACCGAGACACACACACACACACACACACACACACACACACACACACACACACACACACAACAGCGTCTATCTCCATGAAAACAAGAGAAGACGGCTGGCGAAATTCACAAGTTAACAAAAGGTGGGTATCTCGTTTAACACCTTTACACAATCACACATTAAAAAGTGCTATGAAAATATTTTATATTCTGAATACAATGTTGGCTTTACAAGTCCCGACTCTACCCTTAGCAAACAATTGCCTGCTTTAGGAAGTTAACTAGTCACACGTTTGCGGTAAAATGCAGTTGGGTTGTCGAGGTCAAAACACTATGTAGCAGCTGTGAATCAAATAAACTTATTATAAATAACGTCATTTTTTTTACTCTTATAGTGAATGTTTGCTGCTTCTATCCAGATTAGATTGGAGTATTGAAAAGTATTTTCTAGTTATTCGATTCCTCGAATAACTCGAATAGTTCGATTACAAAAAATCCTCGATGCAAAATGACTTGCCTCGAAGCTTCGTTAAAACAATGTTACCAACGTTGTATCGCTGAAGGACGGTGTTTCCGCACGGAGCATTATTACTGTCGCACACCAGACGCGGCTCATTCTGCTGCTGGCGACACATGCCAGAGCGTAAATAGCAAGGGGCTAAGAGAAGAGACAGGCAGGAGAAAACGACAAAGTGTCCAAAGTTTGGAATCAGTTCAAACGTAATTAAAACTAAAACTCCGTACAGTGTGTCTACTGCAAAATCAAACTAGCTTACCACGATAATAGCACGACGTCAGTGCTTTAGCATCTCAACAGAAAACATGGAGTCTAACTTAATCATCCATTCCACGAAGCGGATCCGACAAAAGTAAATCACAGTCGTATGCACGATGAAACTACACCAAACACAACTACCAAAATCAAAAGACAAGAAAATACGTAGTGGTGACCATGATCTGATCTAAAGAGCTGACGCGTTGACTATCCCTTCGGAAAAACAGCTGATTGTTTTGTTTAGTCTCTCTCTCTCTCTCTCTCTCTCTCTCTCTCTGCTGATCAACGATCTAATAGCATAAGTGTAACAGAGCTGTGTGACATTACAATCAAATATATAAGTGAAAATAGGTTGAGTATAACTAATATTTACATATAGGCCTACTGTATATACAGATCAGTCTCAGGTTGAAACTTGTAGTTCTGAAAGTTAAGTTGCACAACTTACATGTTTGTGTATGTTTAATGTATGCCTTAGTTTGAGGTTGATATCTTTGAAAAAAAAAATCTTTAAAAACAACGTAATATGGCACTTAAATGCACTTAATGTTTAGTTTTTTTGAGAGATGATATTGTAAGCAATGTAGGCAATAAAATGCTTATTTCCAAAAATTTTGCTTTTTTCCCTAGTTTTGGTCGTTTAAAAACGCAAAAAAAATGTATCCGATTAATCAATCAATAAAGTGCTAGATTAATCCATTACAAAAAGAATAGATAGCTGCAGCCCTAGTATTTCCGCAACTGAAAAAGGCATGTGTTGAGGATGAGGACCAGCCTGAACTGGAGGTATCAGTCTGAAACAGAGCTGAACAGTCCAAACCCCCCCCCCCCACCCCACAAATTGCTTTCTAATCTGTGGGAAACACTTAACATCTTATTCCAAAAGCATAGGGCATAAATATGCTGCTATAACAGCTTCCCCTCAACTGGGAAGGCTTTCCACAAGATTATTGAACCTGGCTGAAGGGATTTGCTCCCATTCAGCCACAGCATTGTTGAGTTCGGCAACTAATGTTGGGCGATAAAGCCCGACTCGCAGTTCAAGTTCCACTTCATCCCAGAGGTGTTGGATGGAGTTAAGGTCAGGGAACCCTCTGCAGGCCAATCAAGTTCTATCACACCAAACCAGGAAAACCATTCCTTGATCGACCTGGCTTTCTGTCATGTTGAAATAAGAAAAGGACCTTCCCTCAAACTGTTGCCACAAAGTTAGAAGCAGCATTTAGATTTTGCTTAATTGGAACGGCTTTCAAATAGGTCTTCCATGCACATTTAAAACACAGAGTTGACAGTATTTTCACCAAACACAACCCCAATTTGGAGAGAATAGCAAATGCAAAGCCAGTTAATAATAATGTAGTCTATATCCACGACGTTCCACTTCCGGGATTGCTCCGGTGCCACCGGAAATTCTGCCGGATGTCCATTTCGGCCGGCTGTCCGTCACCTTCCGCTTTCTTTGTGTTGCAATTTTAAACTCCGGTCGATTAACAAGGACTATGGTTAACTGCTCCTCAGATCCCTGCAGGGTAAATGAGTTTTCTGTTGCACGACTAAAACAACTTTTGAACGTGCAATTTCCACCAAAACAAAGTTTCTTCCCGAGGCTATTTTGCAGCAGGTGCATGGCTCCGTCTGGCGCTTAGCGGGGCCCATGACGATTGCGATTGGTTTAAAGAAATGCCAATAAACCCGAGCACGTTTTTTATTCCCATCCCGGAATGCTGTGTGAACTAGCCAGACCCTCCTCCGCAGCGCTGTGGAGGAAGGTCTGGCAATGCGAGACTAATAATAAAGTAACACTAAGTGTGAGCCCATCAAGATAGGATGCCTCTAAGGAAAGGCCAGATGTCATGGTTAGCCACTGTCCGCTTCTGGAGCTGGCAGGCACTCACTGCCTAGTTTGTCAGCACTTTTGGCCGGGTGGATGACGGCCATGGCAGGATTGCCAAACTGAAGTCTTTACCCTAAAGACAATCACATCACTTTATTTCTCCCTTTAGCAGCATTACATCATTCTTCCTACTTTATTATTACAAGAACTCAAGCAACTGCATGTGCGGACGGTCAGACGGAGGTCATGATGACATTCTGAGTGTACAAAGCTGTTTGAGTTGAGTCACACTACGTCAGTCTCCACTCATGTCATCCTTCAGTATGATGCCGCTTGTTGGATTACACACCCATTAAAGTAGGCTACACATTGCATGAATATATTTTTATTTATTTTGCAGGATTAGTGTCCAGTTTGTCTCGCATTGCCAGACCTGTCTCCACAGCACTGAGGAGTAAGGTCTGGCTACACCACAGATACATTCTGGGATTGGAGAAAAAACATGCTCTGCGTTGTTTGCATTTCTCCAAACCACTCACAAATCGTTTTAGGATGCGCTAAGTTCCGGAAGGAGCAACGGTGGCTCTGCAAAAACGGGAAGAACCTTTGGTGGAACATTTGCAACCCTGGATACATGGTTAAACATAATTTGCTCTTAGTGTATTTGCCGTGTTTACCTCGTGGGTTCCGCCTTCCACTCCAACATACCCCCACTCCGACATTGACATCTAATTGTCGGAGTGGTGGCACTTTCATTGTTTTCAAACGTCCCACCACTCCGACAATTTTTGTTTCCATTAGGGTTAGGGGTTAGGGAATAGCAGCATGTCGGAATAGCGGCATGTCGGACTGGCAGCATTTAACCGTACCTCGTCCACAGCAATCTCACCAATCGGTCTCAAAATATTCCAGTTAGGTAGTAAATGCCGTAAACATATTCTTTGTAAATCATTCACCGAAAGAACCAAGCAGGCCTGCCTTGTTGCACGATCCAAATTTTCTTCAAAACTTGCCATTTTCAGCGTGTAGCTTGCTTCCTCGAAGGTTGTTGTTGTTTCCTGTAGCGAAGGACAAAGAACAAAGAGCGGAAGGTGAGGGGCAAAGCCTGACATGATTTTTATTTTTTTTTACATTTTGTTAATTGCATGTCTTTGTTTAAACTTAACAACTGTGAGTAAAGTTTTTGACCTTTTAAACTTGAAAAAATAAGGAAAGAAATAGAGCCAAAGATTACGATAGAGTAATAGCAAGAGGAGAACAATAATGTGCATATGTCTATAGTTTCCTGGAAAGCCCTGTGCGGTGCTGCAGGCCATGAAGCAGGGCGACAGAAACTCAGCCGTGATGTTTGTTTGAAAGAGAGGAGGTTATTTGGAGAGGACGCTGAACCTCGATCACTCCAGGACCTGTCATTTCATTGTTTTCTGTTTACTGATGGATTGGAAACGATGGAATAAGATGAGGATGTGTGTATTAGGTTTGTCTGTCCCCCTCGGTGCCTCCTGTATATACTGGGGTTGCGTTGGGTTGCAGCTGTCAACTCATATTATATCTTGACTGACATGGCGCTGGTACTGTAGGCAAATGGTACAGAACATTTGAACAAAGTGAAGAAGAAGAGGAAACTAAGGTAACATGGAGCATATAGAAAACTAAAATACATTATACAATTCTAAAATAATACAGCTTTCCCCTATGATGAAATCTAAATTTAGATTAAACTCAAAATAATGCCTTTCACTCCTTTGTTCTGGCATTTATAATATATTTTAATATGCGTTCCAAAGTAAAGCAGCTGGTTCTGCAATCACAGGTCAAAACAAGCATATAGTGTTACTGATTATGGTCGCTAAATCCAATCATTCATGCATCTCAGAGTATTAAAACTTAAATGGAAATTATGTTTCTTGGAGATTGTGGTTTTACATGGTTGTTGCTGAAGTGATCATTTCATACATGATAAAATATAGGATTCTTGCTCTTACTTACAGTTTCAATGCTTTGTTTGGTTTTGTTTTTAAAAGAATCAATTAAATGGATTGCGATTCAATTTTCCTTAAGGTTACTTTTCAACAATTTGAAATCATTCCTTTGTCCTTTGTTATCTAGCATCATCTGTGCATATACAGTAACTGATGCTTGTTCATACAACATTCCCAATGAAGATAATTTAGAGCCAACCGCCGTATATATATATAAAAAATTTTTTTATGTATGAGTAGGTCTTTTAATTATAAATCTGATGGAAGTAAAGGACAGTGGATGACCGCTGCTCGATCAAACTCCGCAAGTAAGCTGCAAGGTAGAAGAACAGATTTTCAGGTTTGTATCAAATACCCGGCCAACTTCAGATCAAAGGAAATCAAACTTCAACCTTAACCAACCAGCGTTCTTGTAAATACAGCAAAAGGGTATTTCAGCAATTTAGTATTTGACTTCTACAAAGATGGGTGAGAAAGCGACAGATTAAAACAATAGTCAAAATGCATGCAGCAGAGGCAGAGATATCCTGACTTTTAGACTGGAGAACGTGTCAAGCTCCGATCATTTTGGATTCTGCACTTTTTTGCAGTTTTGGCAATTTCTTTGCCGTTTCCTCGCAGGTTTATCTATAGAGCTCCCCCTACAGCTTCAGAATAGACATTTGGCAACACTGTTACAAGGGTGTTTTTTCCGCTCACAGGTGCTAGGGGGAAGCGAGACGACCACCATTCAACCTGAAAAAAGTCATATAACCATTCCAATGACTCGGAAGCTGTTCAGTTAAGGTAAATTAAGCTAAAACAAACGGCATGATTCCCCTTTAATGCACCTTGATACAGTTGACACTTTACAACTGTCTTTTTAGTCCTTGCAATTCTCCTCAAAACCAGTAACCTGATGTGTCAAACAGTTTCCAAAGGAGTTTCCATTAAACCAAAGGGCACTTCATCACCGTTGTTCCTCATTGTCATGCACTTATAATTATTGAATAATTACATATGAAAGCATTACAATTTTCTAACAATGCATTTGCTAATTCAGTAATATTGAGCCTTAATAACAGCAACAAAACACAAGATGACCAGAACTCTCACCCTCTGTAATGATTCCACATTAGTACTGATCAATAACCCCATCACACCGACATATACGTATAATAGTCATGATATCCAGGAAACTTTTTTGACCCTTCAGTCAGATGAAACTTAGTATGAAACTGAGTTGATTGAGTTGCTTCCCTTCACGTTTCAATCCTGCCTCCCATTTTGCATTTTGTTCCCCCGTTTTCGGAGCAGCTGTTATTAATAATGCTGCTGAATGCATTTCTACATTTCATAGCCACCACATGCTGTGGGTGAATGATGCAGAGTTCACTTGGTTGGATGAGCAGTGGGAGGCCCGTGAAATATGAGTTGGGTGAGATGGTGCTGGTAAATAATCTAGATTTGCAATTCTTTGATATGGCAACATAAATGGAAAAAAACAAGCGTTGTAAACAACTGAGGGTGGACAAAATAACAGAAATAACGACATTATGACAATGCAGCCAAAGAGGAATAAAAGCCAGCAGGAAGTAGAAATCGCACTCTCAAAGAAGTTTTCAGCAATGTTGAGTTCTGCTGGTTGGGGACTTTGACTTCACCCTGTTTTTAATGAAACTTCTTATGAATTTATCAGTGCATGGGGACAATATTATCTTTGAATGTATATAGATAACAGTATTTTACCCCTTAGGATTTTTTGCAACCTGACCTCAAATTCCTTATCTATTCTGGGACTGCGTGAAGCAATCATGAAATCTGCTGACTGACAGCAGATGCTTTGTCATACACACCTATTATAGTATCTGTCTGCTCATGTTAGATGTGAGATTTGATTTGTGACATGAATTTGCCATTGCCAAATATAATCATTCTGCAGGTTTTGTAATTGACGGTCATGCAGTTTGAGTGCCGGACTCTTTGAAACTCTCTTGGATACCTCAACTTAATTAAAGAAAACACAGATTGTCATCTTCTGACCCTAAAATCCATTTAATTACATTAAATAGGATACACCAGTAACTGCTTTTGCTTCACTGTTCATGAGGAGTTTCCCATAAGACAGACAGAGTATCTGGCATAGTTCATAGGTTAGTATTGTCTATGATGCACACTAATGGTTCTCAACCAAGGGACCGGGACCCCCAGAGGGATCATAAAATAGATTTTAGGGATGTAACCCCCCCCCCACAAATGCACAGACAGAATTAGCAAAGATACGAAAGCTGGGATGCGTCAATCCTGGAAGCAAATTCAACATAATTACTGCTGTCCTGGAGTGTTTACTCAGGGAACTGGGACAGTGGCACCATATCCTGGTGCAGGTTGAAGTGTAGAGCTAAAACAATTAGTTGACTCATTGATTAGTCGATCAACAGAAGACTTAAATCTATTAGTCATTTCAAATGTGAGGTTTTGCTGCTTTTCTCTGTTTTGTATCCATGTTGACTGAATATCTTTGGGTTTAATAACTGTGGGCCGGACAAAACGACATCCGAAGACATCACCTTAAGGTCTCTAAATTGGGACGGGCATTCTTCAGTATTTTATGACATTTTCTGGACTAAACGATCAATCAAAAAAATATACATATTGATAGATGAATTGATGATAATCGTATTTTGATGCTAAGGAGATGTGAGCTTACATAGAAAACAATTGGCGCAGGTGTTATGCAGGTGGTGAGAGTTGCCGATAAGATATTGTGATAATGTGTAAAGTAATGCTCATCAGAAAGTTTGCTGATCCAGGACCGTCCAGACCCTCTGCCCGGGTTAGCAAACTTTCTGTTGCTGCCGTTACACAGGTTTGGGGTTTGCGCTGGCTGAATTCAAGTTGCTACAGCAGCTAACTAAAGGTCCGTCTCCAGAGCTGTCGCACGCTCTCCCCCCAGCAAAGTAGTCTCCTAGCGGCGGGAGTGAGGCAGTAGTCTATATATCAAAGACGTTTAATTTCCGGGATTGTTCAGATGTGGAAATTCCACCGGATGTCCCTAATTTTCGCCCGGATGTCCGTCACCTTTATGAGGACTACGATCAGATCCCTGAACGGTAAATCGAGACAGCTAGCTAGCTGTCAAATCTAAGTTTTCCGTTTAGTTTTTTTTTTAAGATTATTTTTTGGGCATTTTTAGGCCTTTATTGACAGGACAGCTGAAGACATGAAAGGTAGAGAGAGGGGGAATGACATGCAGCCAAGGGCCACAGGTTGGAGTTGAACCCAGGCCCGCTGCGTCGAGGAGTAAACCTCTATATATGGGCGCCTGCTCTACCAACTGAGCTATCCGGGCGCCCACGACTAAAACAACTTTTGAACTCATTCCACCAAAACAAGTTCTTTCCCGAGGCTATTTTGCAGAGGCACCGTTGCTCCGTCCGGCACTTAAGATGATTGTGATTGGTTTTAAGAAATGCCAATAAACCAGAGCACGTTTTTCTCCTCTCCCTGAATGTTGTGAGAACTAGCCAGACCCCGCCCCCCTAGAGTGCTGTTGAGGAAGGTCTGGCAATGTGAGCCTAGATAAACGGTAAATTCATTAAATTCTGTGTCGTTCTGCTGCTAACGTCTCGATGAAATGTATCGAAATGAATCATAATCAGCAAAGCAGGAGGAAAAAGAGAAGCAAGAGATCGCTCTTCTTCTCTAAGGGAGAGAAACAGAACGGTAATTTGTTTGCGCAGCAGAGCCTTCATGCTGCCATCAGAACCGGCTGGCCTTGACTCAAACCAAACACATCAGTGCCTGCCCCCCCTCTACGTCGCCGTCTCTCTCGATGTGTCTGCTGAACAAAACAAAATGCTCTTATCGAGCAGAGAGGAGGAGGCAGTTATTAGTGCTCTCTGATGAGTCTCTTGGCCTCGGTCTGGGTTTGCGTATTCCGCTGACTGATTCAATTACAATGGTGAAGTACAGTGCTACAGGTGGTGCATGAAAATGTAAATTAAAAAGCGGTTATTTTGTTTGCTTGAGGTGACAGTGTATAAGAAATGTGCACATAAACCCACACTGACGCACACCGCGACAGCAGGAGGCGGAGGTTATGTAATTAGACATCAAGTGAATTCTATCTCAGCGGTGCGGTAATAAATAGGCAAAGAGACAAGGAGCGGGTCAGCTACCTGGGAAGGCGGGTCAAACTCTGCTGTACATTCATGCTGTCAACGCCGCCGCCCTCTCTATCTCTCACCACATCACGCTAAAACATGCATAGCTGGTGTTCAGCTCTATAAATAACGCTGTGCTGTCAAGCTGTCAGGTGGATTAGTGCACGCTGAGTGTATGAGATGGCCTCAGGGCTAGAGATGTAACAATTCCACATTGTGGAATACAATTGTCTCAGAAATAACGGTGATTTACAATATAATTGTCTCTTCAGTCAAATTTGAAAATATTTATTCATCGATTTCTTTGTCAAACAAATTAAAGTTTTGAATGAATCCCAGGATACATCTTCTGGTTATATCCCTGTTATGTGACAAGTACACACTAGGGCTGCACAATATGAGCAAAGTATCTAACTGTGGTTGTTTTGACTGATACTGCAATTGCGATATGATTCGCGATATTGGAGGGAATGATCATTATTGTATCATTATTCTAATTTTAATATTGTACAATATTGTACAATATTGTTAAAATATTAAAATTTTTAAAATTTAAACAATCATAGTGTTGATTTTTGCAAAGATCTGTACCAAACAAAGATTTTTTTTTTTTCTTTAGTCTGTAGGATACAATTTGCAGGCTGGGACGTCTCTGCAGAACCACTATACTTAATTTAGAATGATTTGACATGTATTTTGCCTTTAACAACTATAGCGTCCCCTCTGCAATTTGGATATTGCACTAGTCCATATTACGATTTCAAAATAAACTTGACAACGGAACGTTTATCCTCATCAATAAAAAACAAGAGCATGTTCGATTTCTCAGGCTTAAGGCAGCTACAGCCCAGGATGTTTGGAGTTGCTATGGCCACAAGTGACAGCTTTAGCTCAACTGTCCTACCAATAACCACTTATATAATTACTATTCGGCAAATCTAAACAAAATCTATTACCATCAACAGTCCTACCCCTTAGGACCTTAGCTAATGTTGGCAAACAAGTTGTAATTTACAGATTAGAAAAATAAGAGCCCGAATCCCCAGGAAACTACGCTAGCATTACATTAATAAATGACGGCCATTTCCGCTACAGCGTCGTCATTTACGATAATATTACTAATTTAAAGGTGCTCTAAGCGATGTTGGGTGACGTTACTTGTTGTTGACGTTGAAAGTATTTTCAAACAAAACGAAGACTAGACCCCCCCCCTCCAAATCCTTCTTGTCCGTTATTGGCTGAACACTGGAACACGGTTTGTGAATGTTTGCATGGTCCAGGTTCGACCACTTTGTTTTTGTTGCAGTGTGTGGACCCTAGGGGGTCTACAGAGACCGCGTTTTTTTTTCTTCTTGTTTACAGTGTGTTCAGGGGACCGGCAGCTCACAAATATTGAGGAGATGTTTGCTCTATGTGACAAAAAAATGTTGTAGCCTAAAAACCGCGTGACGTTGCTTAGAACACCTTTAAGAAAGCACAGTAGTAGATTAAACACAATAGACCGACTTGCGCAGACGGGAGTTATGCTTCTGTGGAGGCTCCACGCAGAGCTTTCGCCGTAGCCTACCTAAGTGGCCTGAAGTTTATACTTGTGCGATGATGTGTGCGTGGATCTATCAAGACAATAGCAGGGCCGGCGTGTTTGTGTGTGTGGGGAGTGTGTGGTAGAGTGAGTCATTGGGTGACGGTGATTTGCTTCGGAGTGAGGACTCTAGAGAGGCATAGTGGGAGAAACAAAGTGTCTCCCCTGTGCTTTCTGACCACGGTTGGAAATCGTCGCCGCGACGTGTAGGTACATTTGAGAGGTGCACATCAAACTCAGCATAGGGTGTGTATCTCCACGTAGCCACGGCGTCGATTTACCGCAGAATGATGAAATGGCCTTAACTACAGTACATTATTAAAACGTGTAAAAGGTGCTTCGGTGGATTTTTAAGGTTCAAAGTCAACGTAGGAAAGCTTTTTTGCACACCTCTTTTGTCGGGCAGGTGCGTAGGATATGATCAAAAGTAGCAGATCAAAAAGTTTAGAGAAAGTCCCGCACACTGACCATTATGCAAGCAATAATTTATTTAGAAGAAAGACGTTTCGGTCTCAGACCTTCATCAGGTAAATTCCAAAGGCAACTTGACTTGCAACTGCGGGTGGGGCGTCCTCTGGTAGGAATTAGGCCTGCACGATATTGGAAATAAATGACATTGCGATATTTTTTTTCCTGCAATATATACTGCGATATAAAAAAAAAAAAAGACCAATTTTTACAAGATGACATAAATAGCTCTATGCGATGACGACAAAAAACTACCAACTGTGTCTTAGAAGCGAAAACGCTGAGAGTGAATAGGCAGAAAATCAAAGAGACATTAGAAGCATCACATTTGCCAATCTCAATGCTGAGATCTTTGCCGGCCAGACGGTGACGATTATGTCAACTCAAACATGTCAGTCTCCACTTTCTTTTCTCTCTTTTTATGTGCAGTTTTATTTCTAGCACGATTATTACAATCATTTCTTCACTTCAAAGTCTTTTTCTCTCCGTGAATTCCATGTGAGGAACTTCCATCTGATTTTCTTTGCAACCAACTTTCATTTGTCAACAGCTTTCTGCTTGTGGACAAATTAGACATTCTTGGCTTTTTTTTTTTTTTTTTTTTTACAATGACAAGCTGGTGCTTTTAGCTGAATTCATTCAAAGAAACTTCCGCAGCAACCCATTTTGAAACCGTAGCAGAGCCAGAATGGATCATTGAACATCTGAGGGCCGATTATGAGCACACTCACGTGCACATGGACGTGCAACAGACACACATACTCGTACACAAGAACCCGCACAGATGTGGACAAGCACACTCTTAGTACACTGTTTGGACTTGACATTGGGAATCGATGCAGTCTGATCAATACTGCTGGCTTCTCTGACTTCACACACACTAGTTGCAGTTAAGATGCCAGTGGCACAGATGGAAGTTTCTGTGTATCTGGAAAGCTATCAAAAAGCTTTCGGGTTTGACAGCAAAGTGTTAGCGAGTCTATATTTGAGTCCTACCTGAGCTCTCACCAGTGTTTCTTGTTACTCATAGTTTCCTTAGTTTTTTTTTTTATTTTTTATTCTTTGTTCTGTGTTCAGTTGTTTTATTCTTCTTCCTGCTCTCCGTCACTGTGTAAGCCTTTCACAGCCACCGCCTGAGGCCGCATCCATCAAAGCAGTCGAGGCACCACAGCCAATTGATTCCCTAATCGAATATCATTATTACCAGCAATTAGCTTGCACTATGACTTCAGTTCAAATCGCTAATTAACAAATGTGGGCTTGAGTGGGTGCAGACAAAATGTGTCGTTGTGAAACAGGCAGCGGCGAAGACATGCACCGGCTTGTAACGTCTCCGCGCGGCGAGGTATTTAGGCGCTCCCCTTAATCACTTTCCCGCCGCCGTGGTGTTCGACATAGCGATCACCGTGGCCCACCTGTTTGTATCTGATGCTCGCTCAGCAGATGGCCCACCGAAGGCGTGGTGCGGGCTAATTGCTGTTGATTCATACACAACATCCAACATGCTTTTTTTATTATTATTTTTTTTTTAATTGAGACATGCTTTCTTTATTGAACAAAGTGTGTGTGTGTGTGTGTGTGTGTGTGTGTGTGTGTGTGTGTGTGTGTGTGTGGGGGTCACCTGTGAGACACAACCTCAGTCTGTACCGTTTCAGAGGCTCTACTATTAATTACCTAATTAATTTTTGTTTACTCAGGGCTTTATCTTCTTTTGTGATCCAAAAAAAAAACATATATGTTTCTTCTCTTTTGGATTGTATGTAATCGTTCCTTATTTCTAACCTATGGTTTGGGAACCATACAGTGACTACATTTTATTCTGGTATGTTAATATTTCAAGATGATGTTTTTTTTCAAGACATACCACAGTATTGTACAGTATAGTTTCAAGAACATACACATACTTTTAAATACATCCTATTTACATGACAGAAATATCCTATAGTCAAAGATACAGCTAAATCTGCTAAAGCCAAAATGCTCTTTATAGAAATCTTGCCATAACAGTAACCTATCCATTATAAATATATATATTTCCTCAAATACTCCTTGGGTCACTGGGGGCGATGAAAAACCCAAAACAAGTCGTACTCAACACCAAAATAACACATTCACTCTTAGATAGCCTTCACATCTGCCTACCTCAATAGCCAGAAGCCATTTATTCACTGAGCACACAAGAATCTCTGTTTTCTCTCAAAATTATATAACATGTATGGATGTGTTGGATGTAATTTTTAGCATTGGTGGTATTCCAGATGTTCCCCTCTATATTAGCAGTAATTGTAGTAGTTAGTAAAGCCTATTATCACCTTAAGAATATATCGAGGGTTCAAGGACTTTTGTGTCAGCAGGATTTGGAAAACTTGTCCATGCTTTTATCTTCAGTAGACTTGACTCTCCCTTAAAAAAAAATAAAAAATAAAAATCAATCAGACCGCTGCAGCTGATTCAGAACACAGCTGCTCGAGTCCTCACTAAGACTAAGAAAGTGGATCACTCCAGTTCTGAAGTCTTTACACTGGCTTCCAGTGCCTCAAAGAATGGATTTCAAAATACTTTTGCTGGTTTATAAATCACTAAACGGTTTAGGTCCAAAATACATTTCTGATCTGCTGCTACACTATGAACCACCCAGACCTCTCAGGTGGTCTGGGACAGGTCTGCTTGTTGTCCCCAGAGTCAGAACTAAACAGGGGGAAGCAGCGTTCAGTTTTTATGCTCCACATATTTGGAACAAACTCCCAGCAAACTGCAGGTCTGCCGCAACTCTCAGTTCTTTTAAATCAAGGCTGAAGACCTTTCTTTTTGATGTTGCCTTTCTTTAAATAAGTGTTAATTTTGTAATCATTTTTAACTGCTCTTTAATGTTTTATGTAAAGCACTTTGAACTGCCCTGTTGCTGAAATGTGCTATACAAATAAAGCTGCCTTGCCTTGTCTTACAGCTGGAATAATCTGGGGTTTCAGTGGGGAGTTTTAGTCCAAATTACAGGTTCTTCCACCTGGCAAACAAAGTTCCTATGTATGCTGAATAATCACAGAGTTTTTTTTATGGCATGTCATATCAGCCGCCCCCTAATAGGCCCAGGCTTGAACACACAATGGGACGCCCGGGAAGGGGTACAAAGAAACACACCGAAAGCAGAAATAAAAGGACGGACAGAGGTGACCTCAGAAATTCGTGTCGAGTCAAATGTCAGTGGTGGGGGAGCAGAGGGGTGGGTGGCGCTTTTAGCTCGACGGCGGAGGTCTGGGATGGAGGCTGGAGAGCGGTCATGGCCTGCGGGTGTCTGTTGAGGTCTTTGTTAAAGCCCATTCTCTCTAAGACTGCGGGGGGGTGGGGAGCGTCCGAGGCCAATCGAGGAGACGGAGAGAAAAAAAAAAAAAAAATCAATGGAGCTGCTGGAGACCATCCTCTCGCTCGGCACGACGCTCACACTCACACGGCTCTCGTGGCTTTCTCCTGCTCTCTATACCTCAGCTTGACCCCTTCTTTCCCTTTTATTTCCACTCTCCATCTAACAGTGTGCTTCAGTTTCTGTCTTCCTGAGCCGGTGTCTGGCCCTTTTACACATTTTCTTCCTTTTTCCTCCCTTGACGGTAATACTTGACGAGCAACAAACCCTAATATGTATTGGAAATTCGCCCATTTGGATCCAGAAATTTGTAGCTGAGCTTGAATGTGCGGCTTATGAGGGAGCTGAATGCCATGAATAATAACTACGGAGCTCCTTACTGTAACGACACACACACACTGACAGGATGCCTGTACTTGTATTGTACGCGGCCACAATTGCCCACAGCTACCATCCATTGTTTAGACGTTTTAATTGGAAACACAAAAGCAGCCCACGTTCCTGCTAATGCACACAGTGCAATCCAGCCCCCAGAGATCTCACCAAGATACATTTAAAGTCTCTCCCGACAGGGGAACAGGAGAAACTGAGCCATTCAACCTCCATCTGTCTCCCTTGTAAGGCCTCTAAGCTCGGGGACATAACACTTTTCTCCTCGATAAACAAGGTGTGGGCCACTAAGCACCGCTAAAGACTCCTGAATGCAACGGACCACAGCCTATCTGACTGAATATCAATAACAACACTACATTTTGTATGCTCTGCTTCCTCGAATTCGAGCCTATTAATCTGGTTGGACTGGACGTCCAAGGCCTTAAGGTTCGAGAAAAAAAATCTTTTCCACTTTGTAACTTAACTTGTCGAGAATAATGCATGAAGGTGCAAATACATTCAATATCAGCATCCCAGGCAAAGCCAACGTCTCTATTTCCACTTGATATAACAGTTCACACTGTGAGAAAAGAAGCTGAAAGAACCTAGAATCAATGTGTTCTTTAAAGTAATAGACCAAGATCATTAGCTGTAATGCTCTACACACACTACTCTATGCTGAACAGTAGCAGTAAGAGTATCCAAATATTGCAAGAGAGGAATCTGACTGATAAACTGGTTTCTGGTTTTGCTTAAATGGACTGGAGATTCATACAATTATTAAATTCATGTATCTGCTACAATAAGCTCCTTGCCTTGGACCTATATTATTTAACATCACCTCCTGATTGTGGCGCATGGACAGCTCTCCTGGTTGAGCGTGCGCCCCCATGTATAAAAAAATTGTAATAGTATAAGATCACATCTTTGCGGCTTAGTTGCCAACAATGTGCCGACCAGTACCGGATCGCGGCCTGGCATTCAGAATCAGCGGTCTAACAGATACCATTTCTTTTTTCTTTTTAGCCCTTTATTTGTATAGGACAGTTTAGACTTGAAAGGGGAGAGACAGAAGGAATGACATGCAGCAAAGAGCCGCAGGTCGGAGTCGAACCCGCGGCCGCTGCATCGAGCAGTAAACCTATTTATGGGCGCCCGCTCTACCAGGTGAGCTACCTGCCTTAACAGATAAAATTTCGACAGAATGACACTCTGAAGCATTGAATTAAAACGTCCGTCCATATATGTACGGTTTTATATTTTTGGTGTGTGTGTGTGTGTGTGTGTGTGTGTGTGTGTGTGTGTGTGTGTGTGTGTGTGTGTGTGTGTGTGTGTGTGTCAGAGGACACTGGGTATTTTGATACTTCACAGGGTTTGCCCCAGAAAAGTTGAGGCCCGGTGGCAAGTGTCCTTTATTTAAAAAAAATTTTTTTAAGAGGGCCCACCTTGGGCCGTCACAGACTGATCGCAGCATTAATGTAGAGCCCAATAGTTGCTGTGATAACAGAATCAAGGATGGAAATTGAGAATTTAAAAAGCTGTAAGACAGATTGCATAGGCCCCTACATTGAGTCAGAGCTAAAAGCTGACTAGAGTTTTGAAATATGACTATGTCTGAGTTTCCAATCATAAAAACATCTTCAAATAATTCACAGTGGCTTAGGCCTGGTGGGGAAGCAACCAAGGCCTGGTGAGCCACCAGGCTTGCAAAACACTGAAGTTAGGAATGCCACGATGCAATAAAAGCCTATCATCCATCCTCACTATGACGTTTGTCACTTGATTGACATACAAGACAACCAGTGTAACGTCTGATCTTTTCTGACACACAGGTCAGCACGCATGCACGTTCAACAGCAGCAGTTACTGCAAAATTCCAGCAAGCTAGCGAGTTGCCCAGTTAGCCTAACTTATTTCTACTAAACTTAAACAAGGGTATAAAAATTAGTGGGGGAGCTGGACCAAGTAAGAAGCTAAAAACCTCCCACTTCTATACTAGCCTGGTTGACACCAGACCCTTCTCAGTTCATTGACAGTTCATTTCCAAAGGGGAGTCACCAACGGACGCCGCTCAAATGCCTCTAGGCGCATTGGATAGTCCAACCAATCAGACCAACGATCCGGGTGACGCTGCGCTTCGGTAGCTTCGGTAGCCATCATGTTGAACGTAAACAAAAAGCTGCTCGCCGTCGCTGCGCCATCGTCGTCGCGTAAAGCCCGCCTCAACGGTTGTGATTGGTGCCTCGATTTTGGGGACATTGGAAATGGGTTTGAATGGGTTCTTCGCCAGACTGACTTGCACAGCAAATCTCAAATTTGCCGGAAGTTTTACTTCCATACGGAAAGAGAGGGGGACTTTTTTTTTTTCACAATGTCCTTTATGAAGTGCGTTTGCCACATCTGGATGTCAACCATTGCTATTCCGAAGAAGGGAAATGTACCTATTTTGTTACATTACAGCCTTTAGTTCAATGTTTTTTTAATCTGAATTTGATGTGATGGATCAGAACACTAGTGTAAGTTGGTGAAGTGAAATGAGAAAAATATATACATAAAACTATTTTTTAGGAATAACAAACTGAAAATTGGCATGTGCCTATGTATTCACCCCCTTTGTTATGAAGCCCATAAAAAGATCTGGTGCAACCAATTACCTTCAGAAGTCACATAAATTAGTGAAATGATGTCCACCTGTGTGCAATCTAAGTGTCACATGATTTGTCATTGCATATACACACCTTTTTTGAAAGGCCCCAGAGGCTGCAACACCTAATCAAGAGGCACCACTAACCAAACACTGCCATGAAGACCAAGGACCTCTCAAAAACAAGTAAGGGACAATGTTATTGAGAAGTACAAGACAGGGTTAGGTTATAAAAAAATATCCAAATCTTTGACGATCCCCAGGAGTACCATCAAATCTATCATAACCAAATGAAAAGAACATGGCACAACAGCAAACCTGCCAACAGACAGCCGCCCACCAAAACTCACGGACCGGGCAAGGAGGGCATTAATCAGAGAGGCAGCACAGAGACCTAAGGTAACCCCGGAGGAGCTGCAGAGTTCCACAGCAGAGACTGAAGTACCTGTACATAGGACGACAATAAGCCGTGCGCTCCATAGAGTTGGGCTTTATGGCAGAGTGGCCAGAAGAAAGCCATTACTTTCAGCAAAAAACTAAATGGCACATTTTGAGTTTGCGAAAAGGCACATGGGAGACTGCCAAAATGTATGGAGGGAGGTGCTCTGGTCTGATGAGACTAAAATTGAACTTTTCGGCCATCAAAGAAAACGCTATGTCTGGCGCAAACCCAACACATCACATCAACCAAAGAACACCATCCCAGCAGACGGGACTGGGAAACTGGTCAGAGTTGAGGGAAAGTTGGATGGTGCCAAATACAGGGATATTCTTGAGCAAAACCTGTACCACTCTGTGCGTGATTTGAGACCAGGATGGAGGTTCACCTTCCAGCAGGACAATGACCCCAAACACACTGCTAAAGCAACACTTGAGTGGTTTAAGGGGAAACATGTAAATGTGTTGGAATGGCTTAGTCAAAGCCCAGACCTCAATCTAATAGAAAATCTGTGGTCAGACTTAAAGATTGCTGTTCACAAGCGCAAACCATCCAACTTGAAGGAGCTGGAGCAGTTTTGCAAGGAGAAATGGGCAAAAATCCCAGTGGTAAGATGTGGCAAGCTCATAGAGACTTATCCAAAGCGACTTGGAGCTGTGATTGCAGCAAAAGGTGGCTCTACAAAGTATTGACTTTAGGAGGGGGTGAATAGTTATGCACATTGACTTTTTCTGTTATTTTGTCCTATTTGTTGTTTGCTTCACAATAAAAAAAAAATTGTGGGCATGTTCTGTAAATTAAATGATGCAAATCCTCAAAAAAATCCATGTTGATTCCAGGTTGTGAGGCAACAAAACACGCCATCCATGCCAAGGGGGTGAATACTTTTGCAAGGCACTGTTAGTCCAAATACTGTTCCACCATGACTGATGATCATTTGGAAGTGTACTTGAGGCTGGCTATCAGCAGCTACTGTCCGAACTATGCATCCCTGGCTGATTCCATTCGGTGTCATCAGTCATCAGAGTGAGGTGATGAAAAAAATGTACAGAGTTGTATTGTGCAATATGAGTTTATGCAGTTATGCAAGGTACACCAACTTATATTTTACATATACAGAATTTTCAATATATTTATAAATAAATGTTTTGCATATTTATAGTAGGTAGATCATTTTGACTTGGTAATTTTAAAAAGTGTGGTCACTCCTGGTCTAAAGCATGTCTTAACCATTGTGAAATGTGCAATAGAAATAAAGTTTTACTAATTACATGCCCTTGCGCAGAACTATTTGTCACTTACAATGAAATACATTCCCACACACTTAGCTTTTTAGATAAAACCAAATTGGTATAAAAGGCATGCCATGCGTAATGGCCGCACAATGGCTGGTCTTGCAGTGTTGGAAGATGTGGCAAATGGAGATAGACAGCAAGAAGACTTTCTGTTTGGGGTCCAGAGTTACAGAGAGGAGCACTTTCGGAGAAACCACGCCTTGCCTGTCCCACTTCAAGAGGGGTCAACTCCGGTGTCCCGTTGGCAAAAACACTTTCTCGCAGTAGCGCGTCTTTTTGCATCAACTTTAATATGTATATAATGAGGCTGTGGTATTAACTGCGTCTGCAACATGTTATCACTCTACAGCTTTTTTGGCATTAGTAATGCCCACACTGTGCCCTCCAAACATATTCCCCTCTTTTCCACCTCTCTAACAAGAACTCCAACGTCACATTGAGTGAAAGTGCTTTGTTTTGTTTTCCTCTGTGTACGTGTCGGTATGGATGAATATTCAGTTGGGGTGTTTCACTGACTATTTAAGGGCAATTATGGGCGTGACATGAAGCCGCCAAAGCTGCGCCACATTTAGAGTCAATTGTGATGTATAAAGGGAATCCGGCGTAGGACGTGCATGCGCATGGTTTTATAAATCTGAACTTTTCTGTGCGTACTCGCATCCTATGTTTCGTCCGTACGTCACTTCTGACGCAAATTCGCCGCACAGTTTTACAAACGAGGCCCCAGGTCACAATCAGCTGCCACAGCAGAAAACTCAAAAAGCAATCTGTCGAAAGCACCGGATACAGTATGAAATCAAAACTTCAAAGAACCTCGTCACATTACAGAAGATGGTGAGAGAGCCAAAACCTAAACCTGCTAAAACAGACTACAATCACTTTTGGACGGACTGTTGAGCTGTAACACAGAGAGAGATGAGACTTTCTAAGTAAAGTGATTACTTTCCACTTTGATTAAAATAACCCCTCTCTCTCAAATCTCAGCAAATAAATTGGAGCTGAAAGCATAAAAACAAGACAATTTCAGAAACATAAACTTTGCTTTAAGCATATAAAGTCATAGGACGACAGCTATAAAAGGGTTATTTCTTCTGTGTAATGATGTATTCTCTGATGACAATCAGAGCAGTATGCTGATAAAGAACACAACTGCCTTAAGTGGAGTTATAAGGATTTGCCCATTTGGCTAAATCAGCTAATTACATTGAGATTTTTTTTTACCATTCTCCGGCTAATTAATCGAAATGACTACCACCACTGTATTCAGGAAATGAGTCCTATCAGAGCAGATGAGGTAAAAATTCAAAAAATGCTACAGCAGTCACAAGATCTTATCCACTTTTTCCCCCCGTTATAGCACCTTAAAGGCAAAGAAATGATCAACCTCCTAATTTAAACCTGTCGAGAAAAATATGACAAAGAAGAGCGTTAGGGAGTGTAATGCTCTTATTCTCTGGTGTTTAAATTAGCAGCAGACTGTACTTAGTTCAGTAAAAGGTGAGTCAAGTACAGAATAATGACTCAAAATTTTGCATTGATAAATTTTTTTATGTACATTTAAATGCTTAAATATTTATTTACATTTTTAATAACCAATAAAAGTTTAAAACGAAATAAGCATGCTGAATCAATAGATTGATTGGCAGAAAAAAAAAGTGTGAAAAAAAATTATTAAGTTCTCAGTTTAAAGTCAGAATTCTGAGATTAAAATCAGAATTCTGCCTTTTAAAAAAAATTTAATAAATAAAAGTCAGAACTCTGAGAAAAAAAGTCAGAATTTTGAGATTAAAATCAGAATTCTGACTTTAAACTCAGAACTCAAATACATTTTTCACGTGGGCCCTAATCCTCTTCCTTAATAAAGCGCCAAATTTGTACTAATAAAAGTACCAACATAATCCTTTTACCGATTTTAACCCAATTAAATTAAATAAATCAATATGAATTAAAAAACTAATGTTCTGAGAAATATTACAAAAGAAGCAATGTCTCACCAAAATGTTACTTAGATTGTTACTGGTGAAAAAAACTTAGTGGTTTACAAACCAGCTTATTAAGATATAGTATGATTGGAAAAAAATTAAGCTAGTAACTTCACAATTTGGCAACATTAGATGACAGTAATTGATCATTAGATGTCAGGAAATGTTTCTGCTTGACTGAGCACTAGTAGTCATTTTGAATTTAGCTATAATGTTTAAATCTATATCCTGAGACAATTTCCAACCTGTGAGAACAAACTACTAAATATGAATAGTGCTAGCCAACATCATCCTAATTAGAGGTTGCACCTCTGCTTGAGCTTGATTATGCTCATCCACTTGAAAAATAAATGACTCATTATGCATGCTGTAACACCATTGTGTTTTGAAAGCGTTTTGACCGGAAACACGAAGGAAAACAAGTGAAGTTCATCAAATCCATTCATGGAAGATTTTGAGCTTTTGAGAGAGCAGGACAGTAAAAAAAAAATAGTGCAATGATCATTGCAGCCTCTTTCTGACCAGCTTAATAGGCGTCTCCATCAGCCAGGTATAACCATAAAACTCCCACAAGCATGGAAAATGTCTAACCTTGAAGGCACTCAAGCTTTAAAGATGACCGTCAAAACACTTCTGGCTTTTAACCAGAACTTTGCCGCGGATATCAAGTCTCGTCTGGACAGTCATTTCACTCGGAGACAAAAAAATAATACAAAGTACAGGACAAAAACTTAAGGAGCACAGAGTGAACTCAAGAAATAGACCAGAACTTAAGAATATAAGAACAAAAAGATGTTGAAAGACAAATGAGGAGCAGATAAGGAGTTGGAAAACAGCCAAAAATTCGAAAATTAGGACTTGTTTGGAGGCCCACTGCATTGACTCTGAGGACCCCCAAGGTGTCCCAGACTCCCTGTTGAAGATGTCTGGACTACACGATACACTACATGGTCAAACGTATGTGGACACCCATAGGTTGTTGGTTTCAAGCTTTTTCACCGGATTTTGGAATCAAAAGGTGTTTTCTCCCATGTAGCTGCTGTTGGTGGGCGATACGGCCTGGCTCACAGTCAGTGTTCCAGTTCATCCAACAGGTGTTGCATGAGGCTGAGGTCAGGAAGTTCTAATTTAGGGTTGGGTACTACTGCTAGCTGCACTTGGAGACACCACGGCCACGGCCGGAGTCAATTCAATTCAATTCAATTCAATTTTATTTATAGTATCAAATCATAACAAAAGTTATCTCGAGACACTTTCCAAAACCCCAACAATTACAGTAATTCCATCAAGAGCAAGCATTAGCAGTGGCTATCGCGACAGTGGCAAGGAAAAACTCCCTTTTAGGAAGAAACCTCGGAGACCCAGACTCTTGGTAGGCGGTGTCTGACGGGCCGGTTGGGGGGCTGCAGACAGTGGCGCTAATAGTCACATTAAAGGTCACAGTGACGTCGAAGGTTATCGTGGAAGTTCATGTCATAGCAGGGCACATCGTGTCATACTGAGTAGTGCAGTCCCCTATACCGGATCCAGACTACTCTGTGCATAGGAACATCACAGCAGGGCGTTGCGGGATGAAACGCGTGCCGCAGAGCATGGGTGGATGCAGCAGGATGCAGCAGGATGCAGCAGGATGCAGCAGGATGCGGGACGGGATTTGCAGAGAATCACAGAGCATAGCTCTGCGAAGAAGAAACATAAGGACTCCGGGAGTAAACTCCCCAGAGCTAGATTAGTAACAAGCAATTCTGGGACAGGATGCATACAGAAGTAACAAGTAGAGAAGAGAGAGCAGCTCAGTGTGTCATAGGAAGGAAACAGCAACCCCTGCAGTCTAGAATTGTAATAGCATAACTAACTACGAGGAGAAGCAGGTGGGCCGGGTTAGGTGGACGCTGCAACTCCTCACTCCCTAACTAGAAGCTTTGTCAAAGAGGAGGGTTTTCAGTTTACTCTTGAATGTGGCGACGGTGTCTGCCCCTCGAAACCAGACAGGAAGCTGGTTCCACAGAAGCGGTGCCTGATAGCTGAAGGCCCTGGCCCCCAGTCTACTACCAGAGACTCTAGGAACCACGAGTAGCCCCGCATTCCGGAGCGCAGTGCCCTAGTGGGACAATAAGGTACTAAGAGCTCTTCTAGGTATGATGGTGCTTGACCATTTAGAGCTTTGTAAGTCAGGAGGAGGATTTTAAATTCGATCCTAGACTTCACAGGAAGCCAATACAGAGAAGCTAATACAGGAGAAATATGATCTCTTCTCTTAGTTCTCCGTCAGAACACGTGCGCAGCATTCTGGATCAGCTGGTGAGCCTTAAGGGACTTATTTGGACAACCTGATAATAAGGAATTGCAGTAATCTAGTCTAGAAGCAACGATGCATGGACTAGTTTTTCAGCATCATTCTGAGACAGGATATTCCTGATTTTGGCAATGTTACGAAGATGGAAAAAGGCTATTCTTGAGGTTTGTTTTAAATGGGCGTTGAAGGATATATCCTGATCAAAAATAACTCCCAAATTTCTGACCGCAGTGCTGGAGGCCAGGGCAATACCATCCAGAGTAGCTATATCTTTGCAACACGATTCGGCAGTGCGTTGGTCCTATCACAATAACTTCCGTTTTGTCTGAGTTTAACATCAGGAAGTTGTGGGTCATCCAGGATTTTATATCCTCAACACACGTTTGAAGTCTTGCTAACTGACCACTTTCATCTGGCTTAATTGACAGATATAATGGGGTATCGTCTCGTAGCAGTGATAATTAATTGAGTGTTTCCTAATAATATGTCCTAGAGGAAGCATATATAAGGAAAATAGAATTGGTCCAAGCACTGAGCCTTGAGGGCACGCCATGGCTGACTTTGGCGTGCTTGGAGGGTTTATCGTTAATGTTAACAAATTGGGATCGCTCAGAGAAATAAGACTTAAACCATTTAGTGCAGTTCCTTTAATTCCGACTAAGTGTTCTAATCTCTGTAACAGGATTGTATGATCAATAGTGTCAAAAGCAGCACTAAGATCTAGTAAAACAAGAATGGAGACAAGTCCTTTGTCTGCAGCTGTTAGAAGGTCGTTAGTAATTTTCACCAGTGCCGTCTCTGTGCTATGATTCTTTCTAAATCCTGATTGAAAATCATCAAATAAACTGTTGCTATGTAGAAAATCACATAACTGATTAGCAACCACCTTCTCAAGGATCTTGGATAGAAAGGGAAGGTTAGATATAGGTCTATAGTTTGCTAAGACCTCAGGATCCAGGGTCGGTTTTTTCAGAAGAGGTTTTATCACAGCTATTTTAAATGACTGCGGTACATAACCTGTTAATAAGGACATATTGATCATATCTAGTAGTGAAGTGTTTACCACGGGTAGCGCTTCTTTGAGTAGCCTCGTTGGGATGGGGTCCAAGAGACAGGTAGATGGCTTAGCTGAGGATATCTTTAACATTAATTGTTGAAGGTCTATAGGATAAAAGCAGTTTAAGTATATGTCCGGATTAGTCGTTCGTTCTAGCGGTCCTGTATTTAAAGATGAACTGTTAGAAGTTGAGGGCAAAAGGTGATTAATTTTATCTCTAATTGTTATAATTTTATCATTGAAGAAGCTCAGTCAGAGATGTTGGAGAAACAACACAGACAGGACATCATGGTGCATTCAATTTCTCCTTGTAAGTTAATAGGGCATTCAAATGCACCTCGAAAATCTCAGGCTGGTGATCTGCCATTTAGTTGTTCTTCTTTTTGTTGTTTAATAGCAATTGACTGTTGAAATAAGTTATTAAATAATTAGTTAAATTTGATCATATTCGTTCTTTAATGTCTAGTAAGTATCGGAAAAAACCCAAATGTTACTCAATCCTAACCAAACTGGGAAAACCACTTGCTTACAGACCTGGCTTTGTGCAAGGGGGCACTGTCATGTTGAAACATTTTCCCCAAACTGTTGCCACAAGGTTGGAAGCACCCTGTGGTCTGAAACATCACTGCATGACATTGGTGCAGCATGAAGAACTCCCATAACTGAAACTAAAACCATGAAAAGCAGCCCCAGACAGGTACTGTACATAAAGTCTACATGTACACATGAGACCACACAGATAGATAGGTGATAAATGTTCTTTGTTGCCCACAAGGTCAGTACCATACTAACAGTCAATACAATAAATAAATTAAAGCAGACACTACAGTACAAAACATGATTCTATTATGTATTCCTATGGCTGGATGGATGGATGGGTGGATGGATGGAATGATATAGGAGTATATGTAGAAATATGACAGATATAGATAGAAAACAGAGATAAATTGATGAATAGAGAGCTAGGTATACTGATACTGTAGATAGAGTTATTGATGGTGGGATAATACAATATACTCTAGCTTGGAATAGAGAAATAAAGAGATAGAGAGAGATGAATACATAGAATGAGAAAGATGAAGATAGCCACTGAAGAAGAAATAGATGGAGGACAAGACGGATAACAGATGAATCGACAGACAGAAATGTAGATAGACACAAAGAGAGACACAGACAGACAGACAGACAGACATTGTAGATCGATAGATTGATACACTGTAAATAGACAGACTGGCAGATAGACAGAGCGAAAGAGTTAATTCCAACTCTCACCGACTTGTTCACAGGTGTGGGTGGGTGGAAGAGGAGGAGAGAATGAGGGCGAGAAGGGGAGGGAAAGAATTCAAATGTCTGGGTTTTCACACCGTTAATTTAGCTGTGCAGAGCCCCATCGCACCATTCTCTCACTCTTCCTCGCTCCTGTCGGAAACATGCTAATAAGGGAAGCCGACTGACGTGAGCAAGGTTTAAAGGGTAATTAGCATAAAAATCCTACATGCTGTATTTTTACTTTCCCTAATCAACACCCTCACACGTACACATTTTTCACATGTGAGAAAAAAAAGAAGAAAAAAAAACGGTTTGACGCAATTAAAATGAAAATTAGCATCCGGGAGGAGGTGGGGGAGGAAGAGGGAGACAAAATGTTCTCCCCTTGCGTTTTGTTGTTTTCTTGTTGCTGCACTTTTTTTCTTCTTTCAGAAGAAAGAAAGAAACAGCGGATAATGTAATTGTTTTTTACAAATGGAAGGCATGTCGAGTGACAGCAATGCAGCGTTCTCTGTGTAGCTGCTATCTTGTTCTCCGTCACCGACTGACAATCTTATCATTGCCTCCGATTCACTGTGCCTGACATGGTTGTTGTCGTGCAGTGTAAAAAAAAATAAAAAATAATAACCTTCTCTAGATAAAATGATGATTGCACGAATGTTGGCTAACACACTCCTTGAAGAGGTGCTTTGAAACACTGTAAGCTAAGTGCAGTACAAACACATTGTAAGTGCATAATAATTATTATGGACAAAGCCAACACCCTGTGCAAAAAACATCATCGGTTGGTGTGTTATCTGCTTAATGGCATGATGTCATTTTCTGATGTTTTTTCAGATGATTATGTTGGCTTGTATTTCACCACCATGGACTCAGAACACACTCATGCTTTTTCACACATCTATGTTGCTTCACAAAGAATCATGCGTTGTTAGTTGAAGCAACTCAGCACACTATAGACTTGAATCAAAGAGCAGACTAGGCATGTGCCGGTATGAGATTCTGACGCTATGATGAAAATATTACGGTTTCACAGTATTACAGCTACAAATGTATTATATTTGAAATGTCTGGGAAAAAAATACTTTTTTCCGACTGAACACAATGTATTTTATTTTGAAACACAGGGATTTCTAAACTCCAGTTTCTGTCCTTGAAGACTCATAAAAAACAGCTCATACCTTAGGAACGGTACGACAGAAAATTTGAGTGGTTTTGAAACCGTGACTTTTTCAAACCGCGGTATACCTTGAAACCGGTAACCGGCCCATGCCTAGAGCAGACATTTGCCATTTCCTCTGGTCACCTGTTTGTCATTCTGCACTGACTTTTGCTATTCAGTCTGAAGGTATTGCCACCGTTCGCTTGACAGGAGAACAGAAAAGCTTTAAGCTGAAAAGTCCCCCCCAAAAATAAAAAAAAAGGTCTCTGCAGGGTCAAAACAAGCTGTGCTGAGGGTGAAAAGTAGTCTGCACTAGGGTTGCAACACCAGGCTTTACAGTGCAGTGTGCAGAATTTCATTTTTAATCAAACCGAATGGTTTAGATGCTACTCTTATTCGCGGCAATACCTTCCCGGTGCTTCAACTGACAAGCAGTGGTAGCAGCAACAGACTAGGCACACATTCATCCAGGGAAAGATGATGATTGTTGAGCTAACGCGCTATTTTTACTGGCATTAAAAAAGAAACGGAGCTGGTTGATTGCCCATACAGGTGGCACGAGTATCATTCTAGTAGATTTATTCATTTGTTGAAAAGGGGCAATGTGCTTGTAAATAATGCTAAAAAGCAAAAACTGTTTTACACCTTTTGAATTGCAGGGTACGCCCAGAGTATTGTAGTCAATTCTTGATGAGTGCAGAAATTCTAATATTCAAATATATATATTTTTCTCTGAAATATGGTAATTTAATACAAAGACAGGGAAAGTGATTATTTCATTACTTCTCAGTTCATGAGACCTATTAATACTTTAAAATACTAAAGTAGAACTAATGTCAGCCTTGGGAAGCGTTTCAGACCAGCTGTCAAATAACTTTCAATTAAGCCAACATTTCATTTTCCCTACAACTACTTCTAAATTATTGCAATATTAATCAAAAGCCGGCATTTCTAATCAAACGTCATCTCATTTCTGCTCAGGCAGTAACAACGTAGGAATTAGATTTTGGTGCCTGTGCTCAACTTCTTTCATGATACCCTACACGGAGAGACAGGAGGAGGAGCAATGACTTGACTTTGGAGCCCCGGCTCGGAGCACCATATTGCCCCACACCTGGGAGACCCAGGGGGGGGTAGGGGGGGATGGGAGAACCAGTCACCCCTTGGAGCTTTACAGATGGACCGGAGATTCAGCCGCATGAGAGAGAGCGAGAGAGCGAGAGAGAGAATGGGCCTGGATGAGGCTAAGAGGGGAGGGTAGATGTCCTACGATGCCTCAAGGGTCCCATATGCTCTGCTTACTCAAGCCAATGACACCAATGATTGTGATTGGATCAGAAATAGCCCAAAGTGGGTCAGTCCGCTGTCCTCAAGTACAGGGAGTACTCTTAAGATTTATTTTGATGAAAATCAGTAATATGGTTTCTGCTAAACTGTAATGTTGTCAAGGTGGAAACGCTACTAAAGCAACTAAAGTAACTCTAAACTGAACTCAAGGATTCCTGCACACTTGTTTGCAATCCAAATTAAATGTTTCCAGGCAAAAGGAGCTTCCCATAGGAAACAAAGTCTATAGTCAATAGAAAACCCAACAAAGGGAATAGTAGGTATGCTATCTGCTGTGGACGACACTCAGTGGGTATTATATAGTTGGCAAATAAATAAATAAAAGGCTGGGGTCAGTACGGAAATGCTAACACACCACTCTGACCAATTGAAAGGATTGCGAGTTCAAATGTTGTGAAAAGTTGGACACACCTTCTCATTCAATGTGTTTCTTTATTTTCATGACTATTTACATTGTAGATTCTCACTGAAGGCATCAAAACTATGAATGAACACATATGGAATTATGTATTTAACAAAAAAGTGTGAAATAACTGTCTTATATAAGTCTTATATTTTAGATTCCTCAAAGTAGCCACCCTTTGCTTTTTTTGATAACTCTGCAAACCCTTGGTGTTCTCTCAAAGAGCTTCATGAGGTAGTCACCTGAAATGGTTTTCACTTCACAGGTGTGCTTTGTCAGGGTTAATTAGTGGAATTTCCCTTAATAAAAAAAGCAAAGGGTGGCTACTTTGAAGAATCTAAAATATAAGACATGTTTTCAGTTATTTCACACTTTTTTGTTAAGTACATGATTCCATATGTGTTCATTCATAGTTTTGATACCTTCAGTGAGAATCTACAATGTAAATAGTCATGAAAATAAAAGGGAAACGCATTTGAATGAGAAGGTGTGTCCAAATCTTTTTGGCCTGTACTGTAGGTTGATCAGTTGCAAATTGTAAGAGCCCATTAGGAGCTCTCAGTCTTCCTCTATACTATATTTGATTTTCATTTGTTAGTTTTTTAAAATATTCAAATAATATTTGAATATTTAATGCTCAAATGCAGCCTGTTATAAATATGTACTACGCTACTCAGGCTTATGCATTGTCAATGCCACTATAAACAGGTGGTTGTTGTTACACGTTCTGTCCACTAGAGGGACTTCCAACATCAGCCTGGCATTGAAGGGGACCTACATCACAGCGCATTGCATTTGTGGCACGCCGCTCTCCGTTTACATTATATTCCACCACACACACAGCAACAAACCCAAATCAACAGAGAACTCTATAATGAAACATTATCTAACACGTGTATTGAAGCGGCTCTGTTGTAAAGGCTAATGTTGCTCAGTTAGCACAATGACATCACGTTAGAAAAAAAAGCCGAAACGATGCGTCATAAACTAAGTAACAATAGTGTTAGCCACGATGCTAACGGCATTGATAACTAAGCCAAACGGTGCTGCCACTACTATTTTTGTGATTTAAAAGAAACGTGTTTCTTGCAGATTGTCACGTTACTGAGAATACAGCTGTTAGAAGGTAATATATGAAGTGGAAGCTAACTCTGACAGCTGTATGGCAGCTAACATTATCTTTAGCGGTCTCCATGAAGCTCCCAGCTAAGCTCCTATAACTCGCGACGCAGCTAGGAAACCAGAACGTGTCAACTATTGATGACATAAGCATTTTGGCTCGGTGGATTCCGATTTCAAAGTCATGTTAAAACTATGTCCCATCCTCCAGATTTCCGGCCGAAGCCTGTCACACTCCTCCCCCCCCCTTTACTAACATTACTCGCTAGGTAACGTTAGCTCCCAACGTTACTCACTCCCGTAACTTATTGTTCATCAGACATGACATGAGAAGCGGGAGATTAGCTAACGTTACCCAACCTATTTATAAAAAAAAATGTCAGCATTCGAAAAGTATTGATATTTTTACTATTCAAATTATATTCAACCTTCTGAATTCGTTCCAACAGACCTAGAGCTAATTTGGTCAATATAGGGTTGTCATATCTTGATGAACTGAACATATCTTTTTTCCTCCAAAAGGTATACATTTATTCATTTCTGAGGACCATTTTGACAGGGAGAGAGGGGCAATCTGATTTCCATGTTAAAGCTACACATTTTCTTGCAAGAGCAAGTGTTTCATCAAAATGTCCCACTCCTCCCTGCAGCCTCTCCATCGCTCCTCTGCCCAGTATCTAGGTTGTTGGCTTTTTACCAATAGGCCAATTTAACTTTGCTAATAATATGTTGGAATCATGTTAATGTACATTATTATTGTACATTTTAATTTTGGGGGAAAAGAACTTTCAAAAAATGATTAAACAATAATTTGGCAGTGACTCTGAGGACCCCCTAGGGGTTGAAGATAAATGGTTATCTACTGCTGTACGGCTAATACAACTTTAATCACTCGGGATTCCTAGGAAATATAAAGTTATTTTGTTAGCATTCGACAAACTACAGGGGTGAGGCTTTGACTCACTCATGTGAGCATGAGTCATGGAAAATCACAGATGGACACCAGCTGATAATCTCTATATTACGGTTATTTTTTTGGTGGCGCAAAATTGTTGTGCGTTGTGGTTTTCTCACACTTTTTATGCTACTTTACTTCATTAAATCTTTCCCTGTTCTTGAGTTGTCTCCACTGAGGAGGACGAACACCGCCCGATGTGTTATCGGTCTCCCGACTGGAGAGCAAGGTGTCTGAGAGGTGTGAGACACGCCCAGCCCATCCCTACGGTGATGTCACTGTTACCACGGTGATTCGGCAACCCGGGCCAGAAGCGTCGCCAAGCCTGGCAGGGGGAGTGAGGGGGCTGCTTCTACTGTTACCATACATCCCACCCCCCCACGGCTCCCCTACCACCCTTCTCTCCCACCATCCTCAGCCCTCTCATCATCACCCCGTTCCATTTCCCTTAGAACCGACTGCCATCTGTGCTCTGAGAAACTCTCCCAGTTTGTTTTTCTCAGAATCTCTCATCCACTCTTCTCTGTGTTCGGACTTGCAGGACACTGCCGCAGGGTTTCTAAAACTCATGTTTGAGACCCCCCCCAAATAAGCCCACATTAGTCCACAGACCCCCACCCCCTCCCTTCGATAAGATTCCATCCAAGGCAGCCATATGGGAGGATCACTGTTGATTTTGGATTGAATTTCAGAACTGACTACACTGTATGAGGAGGTTCTGAAAACTGTACTCATTCTTATACATTCTGTAACTGGGGTCTTTTCAACTAAATTGAATTATATTGAATTTCTGTTTCGTTAGGGGCCTCCCAGGAACCGCGTCAAGAACCCTGGGGATCCCAAAACCCCATTTAGAAAACACTGCAGCTGTGAACAGAGAGCAAGAGACAAACAGAGGGCAAGAGAGAGGGAGTTGCAACCTAAAACTAATGTTCTTTTCCTCCAAAGGGCTAAATGGAATAATAGGTCCTCAGGCTCTTCTCTACAGCTGTCAGAAAGATCAAGTTCCAACCCCCGTATGAGCAAGCTGTGTGTGTGTGTGTGTGTGTGTGTGTGTGTGTGTGTGTGTGTGTGTGTGTGTGTGTGTGTGTGTGTGTGTGTGTGTGTGTGTGTGTGGTGTTTCTGCAGCGTCCTTAACGCCCTGAATTGCCATCTGCATATGTCTATATAACCAATTTGGCTGCTTTAAATGAGCCAATGAGCCGAGGGGGCATTCAAAATCTTAATTCTCATCTTTATTCCTACCTTATCCTATCTCTATCGCTATCTTTATCCTATTTTATCCTCATCTTTATCATTTTAATCCATATCTTATCCGTATCCACATCTTATCCTCATCTTTATCCTTATCCTATTTCATCTTTATAGTTATGCTCACCTGATCTTTTTCTCCTTTTATTATTTTATCTAATCTTATCTGTCTAACACCATGTGTGGAATTTTTAACTTTGTAAAGTTCTGCCTTTACTGTCCTCATCCCACATCTTTCGGTTTCTTAATTTAAACTTAAGTGAGTCTTGTATCTCTTTTGGAAGGTTTGACAATGCTAACATGTGATGTTTAGCAAGTGTAATGTTTACCATGTCCACCATATTAGTTTAGCTTTATAAGCAAGCTAACATTTGCAGATTTACGCAGAGCAAAGCTGAGGCTGATGGGAATGCCATTGGTTTTGCATGTACAGTATTTGGTCATAAACCAAAGTATTTATGAAATTTAAATTTGGACCCGATCATTAAACTTAAGATGAAGGCCTGGATATGTGTAGTGATATTCAGGGCAATCCATGCAATTCTTGTGTTGACATTGCCAAAAATGTTGACCAACCGTTATCGTCCCTCCTAGAGCCACACTTCTAGTGTGACTAAAACCAAGACCCCATTGGAAAAACCAACAAAAGTCACTCACTGTAGAGCCGATTTCATGCAACCATTTGTAGTTCTGCTTTTGCTCTCTTGTTAAAATTATTAAAAATGGCACTTTCTCCTCAACCTTCAATCTTATGCAGATGTATAAAAATAAAAAAGAAGAAAAGATGCACTGCGAGGGCTTCATATTGAATACCACAATGTCTACTGGTCCAAGTAAACATCAGAATTATGAGTTCCCTTCCACTTACTGTAATTCTGTTCCTTAAGGACAGACAGCCTTATCCGAGTGCCGTCACTTACATTTCCATCAATTCCTTTGATCCCTTCTCTAACGGCCAGTTAAATAGCCAGTAATGCCTTTCAGCCTGTTAGTGCTGGATGCTCGTGAGCCCAGACAGACTGGGATGGACATATGGAGGGAGTCTGGCAACAGACTCCGCAGTCCTTATGCCAGCTCCTCAGAAACATTCATAAACACTCATGAGCATGCGCGCCACACACACCCCCACCTACACAAAACGCATACGGGCACTCCTTCGATTCTGTTGTCCAGAGCTCTGAGACGTCCCTACTTCCTGCTGTCCGATTATCTCAGAATCTGCTCCATACGAACATTGTGGGAATTTTGGAGCCTCCTCGAGTTCCCATCATCCCTCTCGGCCAAGGGCAGGCGTCCAGGATGAAGGCTGGACCCCGCTCTCTGTACTCGCAAATTCCCACCCACAGTGAGGGGGGAGGATGGGAAGAGCAGATAAAGCCGGAAAGCGGCGAGCGCACAGCGAGCACGGAGCTTTGTTCAAAGCACAGTCCAGTCCATGGATCGCTTCCCTACCCTCACAGCTTTGTCTTTGTGTCTTCTGCCTCGCACGGGTGTGTGTCAGCCTATTTTGTGTGTGTTGTCTGGTGCCTGTACTGACAGCTGGGCCTGGAAATCCTTTCCAAGAGTCACAGGTTGAGTTCTGTGTGAAACAGAGAAGTATTATTGGGAGGCCAGGCTGACAGTGAGACCGCCTGCTGTCTCTATTTTTGTAATACTGGCGTGCAAATGCAGAACAAATCACTTTTTCCTCACATTGGTCTGATCCCGTCTTGACTTTGTTTATCATTTCATATCGTAGTGGAGTCTTTATTGAAAGTAGTCGGTTTTAAAGCTTCTTCTTTGAATGACATGTTCTACGATCCAAAAAAACTTTAGATTGCAACTAAGGAGCATTTAAAACTTCAACAAACCCTGAGCTTGGGAATTTTTCAGAAATTATTCTATTTTCCTTTGAAGAATTAAAGCATTGTGTTGAGTACTGGCAGCCTGTACTTCTGCGTGCAGTTGACATTTAATGTCACTGGATCGGATTTGGAGAGGGATTTGTTGAGAGTGCCCACAGAGACACTAAGAGATTTCTGTACAGCACAAAACAGGTAAAGCTGTTCATACTTTTATTTTGCGTTTCCACTAGAACACGTTTACATGCTTTAATGTAAAAAAAAGAAAAGAAAAAAAGAAAACACTATTTTCTCATACTGCCCATTAAGGCATGGATACCCGACCCGAGGCGTCCCGACGGTACCCGACGGTACCCGACGGGCCGGGGCGGGTTCGGACAGATATTTAGAAATTATGGTCGGGGTCGGGTCGGGCTCGGTCACATCAGCGCGATAAGGCAACAACTTATTTACGTGCGCTTGTTGCCCCGTGTGCACTGATGCGCTCGTCTGTTGACATTTCCGAATGCCTTCCTACAGTTGCTTAACAAAAGCGGGCTTTCCACACAAACAAGTGCCTACATGTGTCATTAGTATGAGGAAAACATTTTTAACTGTGTCGGGCTCGGACACAACTTTCTTAATACCTGTCGGGCTCGGGCCGGGTTCGGTCACGGCTCTGTCGGACGCGGGCCGGCCTCTGACAGAAAACTTCGGCCCGATCCGGACTCTACTGCCCATGGCTGCTGCCCCTGTATTCACCCTGTCGGAGACGCTCTGTTGTACTGAAGCTCCCGTTTCTTTAAGCCCCCGTCCCAAAAAAGCCTAGTCTGCTCTGATTGGTCAGTGTTCCACAGTCTTTCGCCTCTGTGCCGCCCGTCATTGTAGCAGTGGACTGACTGTAACGGATTATAGCAGCACTTTCTACCGTATAAAAATCACAAATAAAAGGCTTCTCAACCAAATACTTCACAACCGAGAAAATCAAATATCACAATATTTTACACCAAAGACAATGATGTCGATATTGTAGGGCTGACTATTGGTGCTATCACAAAATATTAAACACAATGAGAGTTTTGATAAACAATCACCAATAATGTGGATACAATAACTTAGTGTTGATATATCGATACATTGCCCAGCCCTTCACGACTGGACTTGTTGCAGCAGGAACATGACCCGAAATTGGGGAGAAACTAACAACATCTGCAGCCAAGGTTACAGCATCCCCTAACGTTAGCACGTAGCTACATGTAGCAGTGTATGTAATGCAAACACTGCAGTAGCGGGTCTGGAGAAGATGACCACATAAAGACATCGCGCATTGATGTCCCCTCGGGCCAAGAGTAGGAAAAAAAACAGTTGGAAGCGGAGTGATCAAAACGGTCTGAAATCTGAGGTTTTTGCTCACACGTTGACCTTATTATTTTAAGCTTGGCCCATGTTTAATATGAACATCCAACTTTGTAAAATTAGATATACTGTATATATGAGGAAAATCATAATAGTTCCCCTTTAATATGCAAATGGAGCTAAATCTTTCTGGCAATGGGGGAAACTGTGGAACTAGAGGAAGGCCTGTGGAACAAAAATCAATTCGATCATCTTAGTTCTGTTCAATAAAGGCAATCAAGGACCAAGGAGACAAAATGATTCATGGGAAAGGGGACAATAGCAATGCCCCCACTCTGAGACTAAGGCAATGAGATAAAACACTTCTAGAGACAATATATCATGTGACATTTAAAAAAACTAATTGTTTTATAAGAAGAACGCATGAATCGCATGTCAGTCTGACATTTATTTCATTTGTAAAGAAGAACATAACTGTCAGCGGTACCGTATAAACCCCAAAAAATTTGAATCATTGATAAGAAATTGACGGCAAAAAAATAAAAAATAAAACACAATACATACAATTTTCTGTTTTTTCCCCACCCCTTGAATGTAGCACCAATCTTTGAGCAATAATGACAGCTGCTGAAGGTATGTCAATGTACTTTAAACAAAGTGAAAACAGACACAGTAAGAAGAGTTTGGTTTCTAATGTGTACAACACTGGAAAGCATCTTTATGCAGTTAAGCTTAACTTAAGCTACAACTTTATTTTTAACCTTCTTCGCTCTCAGTATCTTGGCATAAACCTAAACCCATTTCTGATTACAGCCGTGGCTTAAAGCCAGCAGTTGCACTAAAGAATTCCAGTGCAGTGCTCCATCCAGAATGGACTTTAATCCTAGCGAGCGATGTGTCCCGTCTGCGCTCCATCCAACTGTTGTCTAATCCTTCTCTCTCCCAGAAAACAGCAGCAGGTGGGTCGGTTCCTTTGTAAATAATGAATGCTCCGGGATGTTGTGTGAAGCCGCAAAAAAACTATATTATATGCTTTTTCCATTGACTTTAATTTGATGCGACTTGACCTGCGGATAACCTGTCGTCCACCTGTCATTGTCAGCAAATGAAATCCACTCTGGTCTTATATTGTGTGAGTGAGAGGTGGGAGGCAGAGAGAAGTGGACATCCTGACCTCTCCTGGAGCTCTGCGAAGGTTACAGAGCAGCAGGGGCCTGCAAAGTGCTGAAGGCCAACAGCACGCATCAACATGCATTCACATATTATGCATGAATTCTGGACATGCCCAGACGTTCCTTTTTGTATGGAATAACACCAATAACAATCAATTCAACCAATTTTCTATGCTATCCATGTCAGGTCCCTTGATAGGTAGGTTGAAACATGAAGGGAAAGAATAAAAAAACTTCATGTATAAGTCATCCAAAAACCAAACAGCTAATGTGAGCTCTCATTGACACCAAGTTGGAGCTGCACGGGGCAACACTGACAGCCCCCAGTGGCAGCGTGATGTAATACGTTTTCAATTATTACAAAGCCCAAGGACTTTGCAGCCCAAAAATTATGCAACATGATACTGAGCTGTTGACTGACAGTTTCTTCTCTCTATTCGGGTGGGAACAGAGACGGAGAAGATGGTTCAGTCTTCAGGAATCCTCCATCTTACTCTGGATGTATGAAATATGTCCTTTCAGAATACAAATGGTCAAATGATGAAGCTTAAACTTGCCACTGGGATTTGAAAGATGCCTCACATTAAAGCCCCGTTACACCTTCATGGTAAAACCATGTCAAATTTTAAAGAGTCTGACTTTGGCACCCCCCAGTGGAAAGAAACCGAATGCATGGGTTGCCTCATTTGTCTACAATCAAGAATATTAGACATCACAATAATTACAAAGATTGTATAGAAACATATTCCACACATGGTGGCTTTAACTTATTTTATTGGGTTGTCGCGCTGCCACCATGTAGAGTTGCATGATTAACATTTTGAAATGTGTATTTTTTTAACTTGAGCATACAAAGTTAAACCAACATAAATACATCAACCAAAATGTATATATAATATAACTTAATATTTTAGAAAATGAAACAATAATGTGTGTTTTTCTTAAGTTAATACATTTTGTGTGCCCTTATAAAACGATGACATTCAAGATGGGTGTAATATAATAACTAGTGATTAAGTTACAAAATAAACCATAACCCCTCTACACTGATACGCACGTGACGTATGGACGTGACGTTGTTACGAGGGGCGCACTTGATACATCCATGGGGGTAGTGGAATTTAGAGGGCAGATTCAACACAAAACCATTAATCAGGCGTGAGAGCGACGAGTGACGTCCGTGCCTGAGTGGTGAAGCAAGAGAAGCGAGGGGTCGCCAGTGAGTGGCGTCGGAGTAGCGTATCTGCTGTGTGAGGGAAAACAGAGAGGAAAAAGAGACCGCAAAGATGATGTAAAGTGAGTTTAGAGAGAACACCAAGCTTCATAAGACACAGTGGCTTTGTCTGTTGTTAATAGTGTCGGTAAAGTGAAGATTACAACGCAGAGGCGTGGAGTGCACACAGAGTGTCACGCACACTAGCGGTTATGTAATCGCACAGAGTGGCATCTCGACTGCGATTAGATTATCTTAACCGATTTAACCCGCTAGTCCTCATCGATATAGTGGCATGTGTCCCGTAGCTCTCGGCTGTTGAGTGCCGTCTAGCAGAGAGACACCAGAGATGATAAAACAAGACCAACTGCAAAAACACACCAAGCAGCCGTAAAGTGCCGCTCGTTGCCGTAACTACATTCTGTCTGCGGCCGGGAGGCGTGTTCATGCGCTTCAAGCGGGAAGAAGTTCTTTGTAAGCATAGGTCCACATGTCACAGCAGTCACAGGAGAGTAACTCCTGTTACTGATTGACTGCAGGTATTCTCTGGCCACACTTCAAAGCTAAAAGTTTAACAGTGGGTCTAACGTTAGCGGCCCGCTGCCCGGGATTGTGAGGGAAAATATGCATTTGTTTCAAATCGGTAACAGACGTAATGAGTGGCACGTAACGAAGTAACATAGCATTTTATTTTGTTTGAGTTTTAACTTGTCCAGTGGGGCAAGTCAATTTCTCTTCCACTGGCCTTACAAAAAAATCCACTTGTCCCAGACAAGCGGACAAGCATTAATGTCGAAGCCTGGCACTTTTCCAGTGCTTGGTGTTTTCAGCGTAAGAGCCTACAGCCATGTTAGCAGCTCTGTGAGGCTAATGTTAGCCGGGTATAAATCTATACCATGTTGACTATCTGGTTTTAGGGTATTTGCACGGGCAGAAACCTGATCATAAACCAAAGGATTGGAGTATTTGGATCTGAAGGTGGCAGCATGTAAAGTCAGGGGACCTACAAAGTCATAACAATTTATTCTAATGGGGACATGAATGTCTGTACAAATTCCAAGGCAATGCATCCAATAGTTGTTGATATATTTTAGTCTTGACCAACAGACTCACATCACCATAACTATAGCTATGCCACTATCACGCTAAAAATCTTGCTGCCTTCCAGCCGGTGTGTCTCAAACCACCATAACATGCGAGAACCAGACAGCGCACACTTGTTGTCCAATGTCACCAAAAACGCAGTTCATGATCATGCAGTGCAGAGTTACAAGTTCTGGCCCACTATCCACGGTGCCACTTTTCTTCCAAGTTACCGCATGAAGATTGTAATATAAACCAACTGCTCGTCCTCTATGTCAGTGTTTTCAAACCATCAGGTAGTGTTGCATCACCAAGCGGCACGTGTGTGACTTCTTTGCAATGGCTGGGTAGCAACGCACAACGAAAACACAACAACCCTTTGATCACATATTGTCTCCAAGACATCTTGACACATGTTCGTTTTGGACAGGAAACGATCACATTAAAATCCCGCCTGGTCCAGCTTTTATATGAGGAGCGTTAGTCCGGGGATGTTGGTTTTATTCGTCCTCTCCGCTCAGTTCACGTGGTCTTTGTGTCAGAACAATGTTGTAATTCTAATGAGATTAGAGCTATATCAGAGCCCACGTGAGGTGACAGACTCTTTATTATCCACTCAGAATAGACCTAATTTAATGACATTGATTTGGAGTCTGCTAGAAGCCCAGAGCCTAGCAACAAGATACAGCAGACGTGGGTGTCAGGTCCGTGTGTAGGTGGACGTGAAACACTGACAAGTGTCTACAATATTGAATATCTCATATAAAAGTAGATTGATTAGTTTTGCTAGGGGAATGTGCTACTGAAGATTTTCATGATAACAAGTTGGACGAAACACACGGAGGGCCTGTGTTTCTGAATAGGTTGCTGATATGCATTACAGTTTCACGTGACCCCATCCAGCTTTGGATAACACGAGCAAATCAAAACTTGTTAATCTTTATCTAAGGAGTATTAAAGCGCCCATATTATGCTCATTTTCAGGTTCATAACTGTATTTTAAGATTGTACCAGAATAGGTTTACATGGTTTAATTTTCAAAAAGCACCATATTTTTGTTGTACTGCACAGCTCTCTCTCACTGCTGCAGATCCTCTTTTCACCTGGTTTCTGTTTTAGCTACAGAGTGAGACCTCTTTTCATCTTCTTCTTCTGTACTATCTTTGATTGCACTCGCACATGCTCAGTAGCTTAGATGTAGATCATGTCAGCTAGCTAACTCTAGAGACAATAAAAGAAAGGCTGTTTCTCCAACTTTGGTCAGTTACAAGGCAGGATTAGCTGGGAGACTTCTAAATGAGGGCACACATGTAATTAGTTCTTTTGTAGATTATGGTGAACTTGTGTGTGTTGTAGCAGTGCTTTGCTATTGAGAACGACGTAGCATGCTAGCGTTAGCATTAGCGTTAGCATGCTAACGAGCTAACGGTTGTGGTTAGCCAGCTCATTTCGGACTGTGACGTCACAGTCCGAGGCCGATTTTGAACAGCTCACTAGGAGACTGAAAGCAGGACACATTCAGAAACCGTATCTCACTCAAAACAGCATGGATGGATTTTTTTCAAAGTTTGTATGTGTGTGGAAGCACCAGAGACACAAAAGAACACCCCAAATCCCAGAAAAAGTGATTTTTTTCATAATATGGGCACTTTAACTCCTTTTTAGTAATTTTTTTCAAAACTCTGATTCCAGCTTCTAAAATGTGAATATTTTCTGGTTTCTTTACTCTTCTATGAGAGTAAAGTGTAATTTATGAAGTATGATATGATTTGAGCTGTGGACAAAATAAGACATTTGAGGACGTCATCATGGGCTTTGAAAAAAAAAAAAAAAAACACTGATCAACATTTTTCACAATTTTCTGACATTTTTCAGACCAAATAATTAATCGACTAATCGAGATAGTAATCAACAGATTAATTGACGATGAAAACAGTTAGTTAGTTGCGGCCCTATATGTGAGCTTCAACCAGGATTTACATCCCCACACACCCAAGGGCAGTTTAAATAAGGTCAATAACATGAAAGAAAAGAACTTTTGAATGAAGAAACTTTCCAAAAATAATTTTTTTAACATAATTTGGCGGCCCCCCTGCACTAACTCTGAGGATCCCCGAGAGGTCTCGGACCCCCTATTGAATATCTCTGATGTATTGTATTGAAAAATAACCTAAATAATTAGCCTTATCTTAAACGTAACATCCCTGTGTGAAGCCAATAGGTTTGTGCCCCCTTGATCCCTTGTTGTAATTTCTTTTTTTCCTCTCTTTCTTGTGCTCTAAAATATGTACGGGCAGTGTTGTGCAGGTAGGCATCTTATCACCCTTTCAAGGCCCGGTTTGGGGGGGGACAGATATATCTAGACTCAATTAGTTGCACTGTCACGGCAGATTGGTGTGCCGGTGGCTTGATGGTCCTGGCTACAGGCAGCTCAGCTGTAAATCAGACTGTGTGTAATAGGCTTCGCAGCGGTCTCCAGGGCCGAGTGTGTGTAAGCGTCTGCACATGTTCCTGTGTGTGTGTGTGTGTGAGGCATGCCAGGGCACAGGACGATGGCTTTCCAGCATTTTATCGGCCGGTGGTAATGATGGCGCAGGGTGGAATTGATGCAGGCCTTTAATGGCGGCTGGTAATTTGTGTTAATGCTTTCAGCCAGAGCCCTCTGAGGCTTTCAACAAGGAATTTTATGCCTCCAAATGAGGGAAAGGTCACTGCCTGCTTTATTCCATCGACCAGACGGGATCAATGCGGCTAATGTTCTCGCCGTAACTTTGTTGTTTTGCCTGGTTAGAAAATCAAAACCATATTTATGATGGTCATTTTCTCTCCTTCCCTCTTGGCCGGCCAGCAATCGGCAAACGGCGCAAAGATGAAAGCTACAAACCTACGAAATCTGTATTCCTCTTCCAGTCATTTAAATTCCCAGCTTTGTCCCTTTGTGGCGATTTCAAAGCCCTGTCCCCTAAAATATTTAAGTGTGGACTAAGCAAAGCGCAACAATTTGGTTCAACTCAGGGGGTATTATCTCCAGCGGCGAACGTAGCCCTGGCAATCAAAGAGATGCCTTCTGCAGCCGAGAGAGGAGCAAGAGACACAGAGCAGGGAAATAATTAGATGACAGAGATCGACAAACGCATCTATAAAATAAAAAGGAATAGCGGGAAGAACAAATTGAGCAAAACAGGAAGAAAGCCTCATTTAGAAGTTCATGCATCCAATCAAAGCAGAGCACAACAGTTAAGTATTGACCAGTATGAGCTGAACTGTAATTGGCTGCAGATGAAAATGCAGACCGCTAAGTGCACAGAATCAAATGTGATCGAAGGCTACTTTTTTTCTATTTATTCAGCCAGAACAAATGGCTTCCGTGCGTTCACGTGTTCCCTCCGGTACATGATGGCACAAAAGACGTCTCTTTTCTTCCATTGGCCGACGCATGGAGCCTTCGCCACTCTGGCCCACGCAGTGATGCATGGCTGTATCTGTGTACTCACAATTATGTGCGTTTGTGAGGCTGAAAGTGTGCCCAGGCAGCCGCCGTGTGATGGATGGAGGTGGAGGGATGAATCTCCAGGGTGCGCAGCTGATATAAAAATCAGCAGCAGGGACGCAGTGGAGAAAGGACCATTCCATTTTTTGCATTTTGTCTTGATAAATAACACTGACTAGAAACAGTTGGTAATTGAATACAAATAACCAGTGGTTTTGGTATATGACCCCTTAAAGTGAAGCTATCATTATACCCTCTCAAAAATGATATAATAAATGTTTTAGTAGAGTACAAAGATACTGTATAATTAGCCAATGTTCACAAAAAAGAAAGAAGAAAAAAAAAAGATTGGATTAAAATTGGTCTTTGGCAGGCATGGGACATCAATGACCTTAATTATCTTTTCCAGTAAGTGGACATTGTGCTTATAATTTTCACTTTCTTCGATCTGGCAAACACCCGGTTTTTATCTTGTGGGTTTGGTAGCACCTCTCAAGTCGGGAACCACTGCTTTATTGAATTACGATTTATTATTTTCTGTCAATCCACTCATCTATTGGTCGACAAATCATGCCTGCTGTAAAAGAACCTTGACCATCTTCACACCCAAATTTCCACACAATAAAAATGTGTTTCAACTAAAACTATGTTTTACTTGAGTTTAAAATTACTCTCAACAGCACCGACGCAATATATTGACTGTGGATATAAATATGTAGAAGGATCCAGAAGGTTAAACAGACACATACATAAAGTTTAAATTAGACAGCAAACATCAGAAAATGTCCAACCTTTCACCAGACTCTTTCAGCAGAGGCAAATGCTTAAAAGGACAGCGCTTTGTCTGCATTTAAAATGCATCTCAAGCAAATATTCAACAGTTGACACGATTACCACTTTTCATCTTCCCTACATTGTATTGCATGTATTACATTGACATGTGTCAAATGAGTCCTTGAATATATAAGTGCTGAGAATACCTCAAGAAACCGCTTTGACAGACTGTATGGCCATAGTGCCATTTAGTTTGACAGAAGGGTAAATGATATGTGATGCATGAAGAACCGTGCCAGTAACAATCTTCAATGCAAACAGAATGCATTTTCTCTGAAACTGCTTTGACGAGGAACTCAAACTCTTCCACAGATTTATTTCCCCAGGCTGAAATCAGATTTAGAAACCAAAAGAACATTCAAAACATATACCCCAGGTGTGGTCCAGGGGGAAAAGTCAAGTCATCGAGCACTGCACCACCATTTTCATGAGAGCTGTAAAGCAGTTTGAGTATTCCAAACAGACCAAAACTGACAGAGGATGCGGAACACAAAATCTTCCAACGCACAAAAACTCTTGAAAAACCAAACCGCAGCCTTGGAGAAAATACATCATTTCTTCCTTGTTGGAAAAATCACATTACAATTCAAATGTGTTCATTTAAAGAGGCCTTTTTAAAAACATCTCCGAGGCATACAGCGGCGTGCAGTTCTTGGCTGTGGCAGGAAATGATAAATAATAAAAGGAGCCTTACTTCATTAGAGGGTGACATTATTTTGAGAACAGATATTGCGCTATGAGACAGAGTGTACAATAACACAATAACAACCATCACCCGCTGCCGCCACCACCGCCCCCCCCCCCTCCCACCGCCTCCCACCTCAGCCTCTTGCTGTTGACAACCCAGGATTGGATATCTCGTGGAGTGCACCAGAGTGAGCACTGTACACAATACAGTACGGCACTCACAATAACACAAAAAGATATTTCCCAACGTAGGCCATAATTATTTCTCCCTGCGTAATTTAATCCGCCGAGTGCATATTCAATTCCGATCCGGGTTTCTCGGTGCGCTGCGAGGTGCTCGGCGCGATTGTCTCTGAAATTGGATTATGATAACCTGTCACCGCTTTAATTCCATAAGATATTAGGAGGTGGTGGTGGGGGTGGGGGAGCAAAGGAGTGGGGTTCATCGAAAAAAGGGTGGTGGCTGCGATGGTTGTGGGGGGCTTCGGCGCTGAGAGAGATGTGTTTCCTCAGGGGGGAAAAGGGAATAATGCATGTCTAGTCTGACCTCTCAACACACTTTTTTCCCCTGATCTCTGACATACCCTTTAAATATCCATTAACAGACACGGAGAGGGGAGTACAGGAGGGTGGAGGTGGGCTGGGGGGGGTGGAAGCTGGATGGCCCTAGGATACTCATTTCTGCTTGTTATAGACTGCCGGCAGAGGAAGACGGTCCCTCTTTGCGGTCTGACTAATGGATAGGTTCAAATGGGCTTCTTCTTCTTATGTGGCTTCTGCTACAGTTTTAATCATCTAGCGGGCCCAGGCACCCCCCCTACTTTGATCTACATGATTTGCTGTAGAGTTAAAAAAAAAAGACAACAAAAAATGACATAGGCCAAATGGTGTCAAACCACAGATTTTGATTTATGTATCAAGATACTGAAAAGCGCTGCCACCCCCCCCGAGACAGTGGAAGTGAATGGAGTTTTGTTTAATTAAGTGCTTAAAGCACTGAAGGATTAACTGTAAAATGAACTTAAGAAGCCCCTCCGTTGAGCAGCAAAACTTCATTCAAAACACCCATCCTTTCATTTGGATTCAACGGTCTTATGTTGAATTTGAAAAAATTCAACATCTTTTTCCAGGCGTGAGGTCTCCATTGCTTTTGATAACCCACAGAATCCACTGTCGACCATTTTCTATTGGAAATACTTCTTTACCAAAGAAATACAGTTGCTAGAGGTCGATTATCTGAAGCATTGTGGCCATTTGCAACTGAAGATTCAAAACACTTGGCGGATGAACTCGCTTCTACTTACTGATACCCGATGCAGCACCAAAGTCCAAATTATATCGAGTCCAGTGTTGGGGAAGTTACTTTTAAAAAGTAGTGTTTGCTCGTTACTCCTTAAAAAGGTAATCCTTTACTTTACTTAGTTACCCCCTATGGAAAGAGACTTAGTATTATACAAAAGCTATCTTTGACCATAAAACCAATCTCTGGTTTATCAGTCAAGTGTCTGAACTCCACTGCAGACTGGATTCTCTACTCAGAGTGACGGCTGATTCATTATGAACGAGCCCATCGCGGGTTGAATGCACATCAGCAGGTCGACCTGACAAAAAACTGCATGTAGGCGGCGCATGAGGCGGAGGAGCTCGGCTAGCTTCAGAGCTAAGGCGGGGTTACAGATCAGGTGTCCCTAGAACCCACTCTAACAGTAGTTCCGCATTACATTAATAATTAATTAATTAATTAATTTGCACGCAAGTTTTAATTATTTTTATTTAGTGACGCGTCAACGCAAATTATTTGTTATTTGTTTATGTAATCGATGACCACGTCGACGAATCGTCCCAGCCTTAGAAGGCAGTGTCGCTGTCAAATCTGGCCCTGGGAAAAAGTAACGTTGCGCCGAATTGAAAAATGAACTATGTTCAGTTACCAAATTTTCAGCAGTAGCGTTACACAACTTTTTACCTGAAAAGGTAGTTACGTTACTTTTACACCCAACACTGATCGAGTCCAATCAGGTTGAGGAGGTCCCAATGTATGGTCTCTCTCTGGATGTTGAATTATCTTTGATTTGGTTAAAGAATGTGTTGAAAATGTGTTTTAGGGGTGAGACATGAGTGTGAAGAAAGGACTTCTTTTGCCCTCATGATGCTCATTAATTGGTGAAGTGTCATGCTGCTGAGTACGGAGTACGGGTGGTTTTTTTTATCCTCTATTTGGGTCGGTTCTGGTTGGTCACATTTTAGAGTGGGTCTTATTAAACATGGGTGCGTTTTGGAAAAGTTCTGACTTTCTTCGGGTACCTTTTCGGATCTAAAAAGTTAATTGAACATCAGGTTCAGTTAGGTCTTCCACAGGTCTGTTAAGGATAAGTTCTAAATGTTTGATCCATGAAGACTTCTAGTTTGAAGTGTCGTTAAGTAAGACATGCTTTAGAAATTAAGCTTGCCTTGCACCGACTTTAATAACTAAGAACCTCAACATATTAAACTGTCACTATTTGCATGGCCACACACACACACACACACACACACCACTAGGAATTAACTTTTACAGGTTTTTTTTTATGCATTTGGGAATTTTTGGTACCCCCCAAAGAGGTTTTAGCAGCGCCAAAGAAAAAGAATCACCAGCTCCAAAATGATAAGAATTGTAAGAATCTTTTCTAAAAGTGTTTAAGAGCAATTTACCAAACAACCTATAAGTGATTTCTTCTTATACGACAGGCTTAAAAATATGGTCATACCTTGACAGTTTCGACTGCTGACTCTGCTATCACTTCTACATTTAAATAGTAGGCTAAATGAACTTGTTTGCATTATTACCAAATAACCGTTGAACAAGCATATACTGGAATATGAGAGCTAATCTCAGTTTTATCTCCAGAGTCGGGCTGTACCGGACTCTCCCGGTGTTTAATTTAAATATTAATATTTTTTAAACCAGTTTTGTTAATTGGGGTTTTATTTACTTAAGCATAACCTACATTTTTGTTCATCAAATTGTCAGAAATAGCAGGTAAATGCATAGATTTCTGTCAAATAACATAAGTAACCTGGACTCATTGCCTTTACTGTAGGCGGATCATGCTTACTGCCGTGTGTAGTCTCCCCCCAAAAGGCCCGTTCTGAGCCAGGAAGAACTCTTTTTTTATAATGTAAATTTAGATACATTTCTCCCCAATTCTTTTTAGAAAAATAATGTAATTAGGGGGTGGCAGTAGCTCAGTCCGTAGGGAGTTGGGTTGGGAACCAGAGGGTCGCTGTTTCAAGTCCCTGTACAGACCGAAGTACGGAGTCTGGACTGGTAGCTGGAGAGATGCCAGTTCACCTCCTGGGCACTGCCAAGGTGCTCTTTAGCAAGGCACCGAACCCCCCAACCGCTCAGGGTGCCTGTTCAGCAGTTGCAGCCCACTCACTCTGACATCACTCTGTCATCTCTGTTCTCATTAGTGAATGTATAGGACCTGAGCATGTATGTGTGTATTTCAGGCCTGTGTGTAGCGTGTAATAACAGAGTATAAATTGTAATTTCCCCACTGGGTATCAATAAAGAGTATAAATTAATTTGCCAACAAATGTAGATTTCTGGTTTTAACATCTGTCTGCTGCACAATCAGAGGTAGCAGTCAAGTCATTCCACACTCACCAGCTACCAATGGGATTCCAGTTCTCCTCTATGTGGAGAGTATGGACTACTGTTGGCAGGTTAACTGTGATCCAGTGTGGTTGGAAAGACACCTCTCAGTTTGGCCTTTGTGCCTGCTGTGCCTTCTCAACTGGACACAAATGCGAGGCTGACATTAAGCGTCCCCATCGGACTGGCCCTCGCCTTCCCTCTCCCATCAAATACAAACGGGCAAACGCATGCCTCTTGTCCTCATCTGCCTTTTGTTTATGAAGCAAGGAATTGCAGGTTACTGAGTGAAACTACATCTACAAAATATCACTGAGCAAAGTTTTGGGTCACAGACCTCTGTGTTTTCCATCTTTTTTTTTCTTCTTTTTTCTCCCTTTCTTTTCCATGCTGAAGCTAAAGATGATGGCTCATTTAGATAATGCCCCCATCCTGCAGTGGACTCCCTCTTATCCAGCTTTGGATGGTACTTCCTGCAATCATATCCTTTGATTCTTTCTTTTTGTGGGTTGCTCTAGGTAAAAGCTTTGTTCAATTGAATCCAGAGCCCAGCGTATTACTGCAAGCACTTACAGTTACTGGTGAATTTGATGGTACTCCTGCTTTTATATGTGGAGAGCAATCAAATAAAGCAAATGATGAAGCAGGGCAACCAGACCTTGGGAGCTTCACCAGCAGTACCATTAGACATTAGCCGTGAGATCAGACAGGCGTTAGGTAACACTTACACATGAGAAACTGGCCATGGCAACCATCATTTACCACTGCTGCTACGGAGTTGAAAGCTGCACGTGGAAATGTTGCATGTTAACAGATCAAGCCGGCAACAAGGACTTAGTGTAAACCTGGAAATGTAATTGTTGCCAGATGTGAAAAATATTGTAATTGCCATTTGCACTTTTTGGGGTACCTCTGCACAGGCCACAGCCAGGCGGAGACAGTGTTGACGTGGAAACAGAAGTCACTTTGTTCACTGCAGCGCTAGTCATCACAGATATCATCACCGCAAATGTTTACTGTTATTATGTAATGTGTTTTTGCATGACAAAACAATACAAGTACATGACTTTAAAAGTGTTGTTGGCACTGCCAAAAAAACTCAATTTCTTTTGGGAAATATATTTCTAGCCATAACCCAGACGTGAACTAGTCTCTTTACAACCCTATGGGTGAGGTCACAAACACTACATCCATGTCCTTCTACAGTCTCTTTTCCCCAATTCATCCACCTGCCCCTAGTTGTTGATAGAAGACATGGCAAAGTCTACTGATGACATATTAATGCTGGATTCTTCACTTGTCTCCTCTTTGCAGTGATGCAGAGCGTGGGATGCTTTGAGTCTCTGCCATTGTACATGCTTGTCACAATAAAAGCTTTTCTTCTGCAACTTTCGTCACATATAGATGTTAGACCAACATACACACCCTGGCATTCAACACTTCAGAAACTTGAATGAAAGAATGAGCGGGGTGTCTCCCTAGACTTACTCCAAGCTATGCAACGGCATGCAATTCACTTGAAAAAAGGATTAGTAGCAGTAGATGTCACCGGCTAATTTTTGCCTTCAAACGAAACATACTACGTACTCTCTCGCTCCTGGTGGTAAAGTTTAAAAGAAAAAGGCCCCATGCGTGGAGCGGAGTTTTCTCAGTAGAAGCCTGCTTGCCTCGCCTGCCTCTTTAAACTCTGAGAATGGAGACAGATCATGACAGACACTCTGATCCACATCAGTTAGCATTAGATCAAGCCAGCACTGAAAAGAAACGTGTGCTAGATGTCTCATGTTTGGTTCCTGGCTGTCAAAGAGATGTGAGGTCTCCATTTAGAAACCTGCCTCTGAACGCTATTTATAGCTCTGCATCTTCCAGCAATAGGTCAGAGATGACAATGACCATGACTGCTGCAGGTTTGCTCAGACATTGAATATTCATTTAGTAAAAGCCTGCAGTTTTGCCTCATCTGCATAAATTGCTTCTCCAAATGATACGATCTAATGTCAGCATCCGTTTTAGGTGCCAGATTTGAAACAAACCCATTCATTTAGCCACTATTTGATTTGACTAACTGCTTCTTTAAATCAGCATGAGAGCGATTGATATATTTGTGCTCAATTTGTTAGGGGACTAAGTTGAGTTGTGTTAAGAGGCCTGTAGGCCTAATGGTCTGTGCTTACCTGTGCTTTAATGTGCACTGAGTAAATTCCATTTCTATCAGGCCCCTCTAATCAAAGACAGAGCCAAATTGATGCATGATAAATAGACTCTTACTTCTCTCATTGCACACTGACTAAAGTGGACCTAATGGCCAATCGCTCCAAAAACAGAGATGTTTCCCGCTTAAAAAAAAAAAATCAACATTTTCAAGCTATCAGGCTACTGGTTACATTTTCTCTCTGGCTCTTGCACTTTTCCTCAAAAACAAAATAACAGACTTGTTTCAAATAAGCCCAGTTATTGCAAAGCCATACAGAGGCTGCAAAGACACAGGCTTTTATAATGCCAACAGTCACAGAAGAAGATTAAAAAGCATCTGTCTTCTTCTTTTTTTTCATCATGGCAGATACATCACAAAGGTGGGTGGTGGGGGGATGGTGTTTGTGTGTGTGTGTTTGTGTGGGCAAGGGAATGGCAACTGTTTCTTTTTCTTCAGAGCGCCGATTCAGAAGTTGGCACCACTTCCACTCCGCTGAGTCCTCCCCCTCACAAGGCCCTTTCTCTCCGTTTGATGTCTGTGTCAGTTTCTTTCTGTCTCTCTGTCTTTCTCTAATTTAATAAACCCGCTTTGAACTTTATCGTGGCCTGTTGGCTGAGCAGGCAGGCAATGCATCACTCAGGGTAGGGTTGGGGTGTTTTGTTTTGTTTTTTTTGGGGGTCGGGGGGACAAATGCATCTCGCCTTGTGTTTTATTTGCTGTAGAAGACTCCTCTGCAGCTGGTGTCAAAGAAAGCACCAGTGGTCTTGAGATTGATCACTGTTGTCCTTACAGTAGGTTACTTCTTAATTGAGCATGGTTAGAAATGATTCACAACGTTGCAGTCATGGAAAGTTTCACAGACTTTTTTTATGTAGACTAGAATAAAATCTGAGATAAATACAATCATTTCTGATTATTATGGCTTCAAGATGATCAGATCTACACTGATAAATTTGAGTTCTGAGGTTTCAGTTTTGGATCAGGTTTGATAAATCACCCAAGTTTGTCAAAGCCACTATGGATCCACGATGTCCCGCCCCTTCTGGTTGACCCCCATGGGAACTTATTTCTTTAAAAAAAAAAAAAAAGGTCTACGGTTTTTTGATCCTGTTTGAATTGAGCCATTAATTACACGTCAAGAAAGCTGCACTTTGTCATAAAACGGTTTAAGTATAAGACTGACAATATGTAATTTGAAAGACTACTCGCCCCATATTCGCGTAAGTGACGCCTCGTTAAAGCTACCATGCCATGTGTGTTTCGTACCAAGAAGTAACGTTACTCACACGAGCAACGGGTCTTGCTCGTTCTTTCGCTTCCGGCTGATAAGACGACGCTGGACAAAACACATCAGGCAAGGTAGAGTTACATGTTTTGTGGAACAGAGCCAAGTTAACTAGCTAGCTAGTGAGCAAGCCATGCAGCAAGAAGGTGACGTATATTGTGCGAGACACGATATGTAGTTCACTGAGCGCTTTCAAATGAAACTAAGGGGTAATACGACAAACCTAGGACAAACTGGGACTCTCTTGACTTGTAAAATTGTCTCATAAATTGAATAACATAGGCCTATGGGTTTTGTTTTTCTTCAGAAATAGGGTCCCATGGGTCCACCGGAAGGGGAGGGACATGGCCTCTCTATATGCAGGATTTAAAAATTCCCAACTTTGGCACCATCCGGTGGTAGTGTCAATAATGACACTAACTCCCCTACAACAAAAACTTATTCCATCAGTCATTTAAGTGATGCTTTAATCAAATATTTCAAATATATAGATATTCTAGGCATATTCACTTTTTGCCCTATCTAATTAATCTTACGAATGTAGTCATTTAACTAAAGTGTTCTTTCAAATTCTTTGTTTTTGTTTGTAGAAAAAAAAAAAAAAAAAAACATGTTTGAAACCACCGCCAGGAGTCAGAGACATTTATGATTTTTATAAGGGTTTTTAAATGATTGAATTTCTCTTAGGTTTGGGATTCAATTAAAAAAAAGATATAAGACAGCTTTGGATTTGATAAGAAAATAGGATTAAATGCTACCAAACCCAACAGTAATACATCTGTTGAACACTACTCCTCTGTGCAGTATTCAGCACTCTTTGAAACACCAGCCTGGGGTTATTTTGGGGGTAGCGGGGCACCGTGTGTGAATACAGCCAATCAGACAGATCTGTGTGATGGCTCTGGCCCAATCCATGACCTTTTCTGAATATGTGTGTGCATGCAAAAGCTGCGACTACCGCAGAGCGTGTACTTCGCCGAAAGGGCCAAAGATGAAAGGAGCTTGATCAGAGGACAAGATGTTGAAAAAGAAAAGAATAAAAAAAGTTTAAGTCAGGCAAAACCGAGACTTCCCTTTACAAAGTGGAGAGTAAAAAATGTGTGACAAGTGAGCAGGCGTGTAATAAAAGAAACTGTGAGGAAGACACAAAAGTCAAAGACAGGAGGTTCAGTACCTCAAAAGGCTCTTAAAAGGTGCAGCTTTATTCTCTAAACATTACACGCTAAGCCTCAATGCATTCTTGCACTCATTTCTCACTGCCATTTTTCATCGTGTATCCTCTCAATGCTTTTGTTGCGTCACTCACGCTGCAGTGCCCACATAGCCCCGCCTCCTGTCACGCACTCACTCACAGGGTCGTCTTCTCGCCACTCCTCTCATTTCCCCGGGTAAATATAATAATTATGGTATTAGCTTATTAAAGATGGCAAGTGCAGGGCTTCCGCGACTGGTTTTGGTTGGCAAAAGACATTTTGCAAATACTACTGGAAATGTAGTTGAGTCCAATGAACAAAGCAAAGCAAAGGGACAAGCAAGCTCATATATTATTTCTGTGGTATCGAATATGGTATTGAGTATCTTTTTTTTTTTTTTCTCCCCAAGGAATTTTATCAAAGTTAGAAATTCCTGTATCTGGACACTAGTCCAAACTAGTAAAATAACTACAACATTTCAGTTTTGCATAAAAGCAACAGAACTCTTGACACCATGTCTTACATTTCTGTTACTGTTGAGGATATGCATACAGTATATATGGAAATGCATTGAATATGGGAGAAATGACTGACTAAAGGTAAATACTTTGGTCCGTTTGTGACATTAAGCATCAAATCATAACTATCAGAAAGATAACACGTGGAAACCCGTTTAAATTGCCTTGAACCATCTGCAGCGCGCCACACACTCCGCAGTCATCTAGTAAGCAGAACTGATCAGAACCGGCACAGCGATTCAACACACAGGGAGAGTTGACGGCTTGAGGTAAATGAAAGGTGATGGGAGTGTGTATAGATTGTTTTGTCAGAGCGGAGATTCTGCAGATTCTCTGTAACGGATGCCACTTTCGTTCACCTTCCTCAGTCAGGTTGACGTGTGGGAGACCCGACTGTGAAATAAGTTCAACAGCAAGATTAACAGAGATATACCGGCAGGTGGGGAAGAAGACATAAATACTGAGAGGAAGAAAAAGAGGGTGAACCTTATGCAAGGCAGTGACACCGGAGTTTTGATCAGAAACATTGATCTGCACCAGGGTGGGAAATTAACTTTTTTGCCCACTAGCCAAAGTGGCTGGTGGATGCCCAATTTTACCAGCCACTTAAATTTTTTACCAGCCACTTTTTCCGGAATTCAAATTTATAAAAGAAAGTACACTATTATACTTTTAATTGCTTTATTAAATTACTTATTATTAATGCATATTTTATTAATATAAATTTATTTATTATGTGTCAGTAGCTTGTTGATCTTTACATTGTTAGTTAATTTCCTATCCTGGCCTGAGACACACATTCATACGGTTTGATAAAGGACTTATTGGACTTGAACTTATCATTGATCTTACAATAACAAGTGTAGCTGTCCTCAATTTAGGTCATCCTGTACGTCTCATCTCCGGTTTTTCCTGCATCCTGCGTGTGTGTGTGTGTGTGTGTGTGTGTGTGTGTGTGTGTGTGTGTGTGTGTGTGTGTGTGTGTGTGTGTGTGTGTCGTCAGTCGCGGGGTAGAACTGAGCAGCAGAGAGCCGACAGGATTAAAACGGCAGCAGCTCCTTAAACATCGTTAGTCTACATTGACGTTAAAATGTCTACAGGTTGGCAGGACGGTCTGAAATGTTTTGCATGGTCTTTCGCTGTACGTTTGTCAATGCGCCACTTGTTCGAGAAGTACCTTCTCTTTTTCCTTACTTGGCTCTCAACTGTTTGTGCATCCATAGCTACTGCTGACTCGCGGGCGGGCCTCTTAACACCGGGGATATGTCGCCACATTTTTTAACAGATAATTTTCCTTTTGCCTGTACTCGCTCAGCTCGCTAGCTACATGTGTCACGGACTCACGGACTAGCGTGCTGAAAACTAGCCACTTCGACTATGCGTGGTCAAAGCCCCCGGCTGTGAACGGTTTCATTTCCTGTAAGTTCTTCACAATAAAGGTCCTCCGTTATGTTGGTATTTGAATGTTTTTATTATGAAGCAGCAAAATCTGGACATTTTGGGGATTCATCAGCAGTAACGTAACGAATCCTATAAGCATTGTGCATTGTTACTTAAAGTGATGGTTCGAGTAATTCACCCGGCCCCTTGCACCATGACCTCGAACAAAAATAATTAGCTATCATCAGTTATCATATTAATCGCTATATATACTAATGCCAAAATGATACCAAACGTCTACAGCAGTAACAAATAGGTTATCATAAAACATATATTAAGTTTATGAACACTTGCCTGCTTCTCTTCTGCTGCTGCTGCTGCTGCTGCTACCTGCAGTTAGACGAGTGCTTAGGGACGTCTACAAATTACTACACCGAAAAGAGTTACAACAAAAGTACTTATTAATTTAATGATTAAATAAGGTAATGTCTCCAAACTTACCTCAATTATAACTTGTTTCCTGCTAGTTATACTACAGCACTTACTTTAAAAAAAAAGTTCTCTTTTCGGTGTTGTAATTTGTAGACGGCCCTAAGCACTCGTCTTACAGCAGCAGCAGCAACAGCAGAGAGCAGAAGCCAGCAGGCAAGTGTTATTTACATAAACTTCTGGTGTACTTACAAACTTTCCAATCCATCGTTTTATGAGAGCATAACCTATTTGTACTACTTGTAGACGTTTGGTATCATTTCGGGCATTATTAGTGGGGTAACTTACAAGATACAAACGTGTCCATTAGCCCCTGTGCTAAGCTATTCAGCTGATAACGCTACTCTAGCTAACTCTCCCAATGTTAGACCCAGGTGAAAAAAGCTTCTGGGGGGGTGTTTGGCTCGAGGTCATGGTGCAAAGGACCTTAGGGTGAATTACTCCGAACCATCGCTTTAACAACAGCATTCTTTGACAAAAACTGTCCAATCCGTTACAAGGAATGTTTTACAATCCACCTGCCACTGTGGCTGGTAAACAAGGCAAAGTCACCCGCCATTGGCGTGTGGCGGGTGCTAATTTCCCACCCTGATCTGCACTGACATGTTATGCTCCAGACCAGTGGTCTTCACTATTATTTTAATGAGCCACACTAATGGGACAAAGACAATAGGAGAGCCACTTTGACCGCAAAGTGTCAAAAGTTACATTCAGTCATATATAGCATGTCTGCTTATCAAGCCGCCATCCCTAAACATACAATATGCAAATGTTTCTACATCAGCTCATCATGTCAACCATCCAAGAGCAAGAGCTGGAAAGACCGCCCAAACTGGCAACTCAGAGTTATGGACGGAAGGGCAGAGCAAGTTTAAATATCATACCTAGTCTATATTTCCATCTTGTAATGCTAGGGTTTTGGGTATTTTTTTGAAATAAATTAGTTGTAATATAGGAGACTTAGGGTTATGCTATAACCCTGCTTGTTTTTATGAAATATCTGAATTGACTGCATGATCATATCAGCGTATTATTTACTGCAATGCGAGCCACAAATTAAATCTCGGCGAGATGCAGTAGGCTCGCGAGATGCACATTGAGTAACACTGCTCCAGACAAACGATCACTGGTAGAATCGATAGGAAAAAGGAGTTAATCTATAAAATATCTAAAATACTGAAAAATGCACAGAAGCCAATTTGAAATATTTAAGCTGCTTGTTCTGTCAAAAGTCCAATACCCAAATATATTCATTTTACAGGGATATGAAAGAGAGAGAGAGAAAAAACACATTTGAGGAATTAGAACCTGGTTTTGTTGCTTGCCTCATGACTTGATCAAAAAAAAAAATATATATATATATATGCTTACTAAAAGATTATTAATGTTCACACTCAAACCACAACAGAGGATTTTAGGCCATGTTGGTGCTCCCTACTCAGTGAAATGTCATTCCTCTGACCGCCCAAATACTAAAAAGACAAGGTAGGACCATCAATAAATAAATAAAAAACATCTGACATAAACGAGGCCCAAGGCATTTCCACCAGGCATAAGCAAACATCTTGTATCATCTAGAAGCTGGATTACATTTCTACTTGACAACTTAATGCATCTCTAGTATGTGTAGTGATTTCTCTCTCTTATTTTTTATTGGTTTTCCTTTTTTTTTTTTTTTTTCCCTCTCTTTCCCTTTTTTTTTTTTTTTCCCCCCCAAAGCAGATTGCCAGGTGCATCGCTTTCACTTGTCATATTTACATACTTTAAAACTGTCAGTAAACACCTTGTCTTGCTTGTTCCCCATCCTGAATCATTTCTGACAAGGATGTTACAATCTGAGCTGCCTGCCACCTGTTTGTGTAATTTTGTGTTTGGGCACAAAACCTATCTTTTTTTTTACAAATTCACGAAAAAAAAAAAAAGAGGGTGGGGGGAAACAAAAACAAAAAAAAAAAAAAAAAAAAAAAAAAAAAAACAAAAAAAAAACTTACCCAACCAAAACAAAAAAAAATTTCAACAAACCCTTTAAACAATTCATTTTATAAATACAAAAAACATTACCCTATTTTAACGCCCCTTGTCCGAATCTAAATGTTTGGGTTTTTGTTTGTGGGGTTTTGGGTGGGGGGGAAAAAGGGGGGAGGGGGGGGTGGTTTTTGGTTTTTTTTTTGGGTGGGGGGTGTATATTTTTATACTACTACGAAAAAAAAAAAAAAACATAAAAGAATGAGATTGTAGTAAAAAAAATTTATTTATTCCCCTGATTCAAGGGATTTTTTTCCCCTTTTTTTTTTTTTTTTTTATTTAGGTGTTTATTTTTTTTTTATCATGTTTTTTTCTGTTGCTTTTGAGTGTTGTTTTTGGTGAGGGAGAGGGGTGCGTGCGGTGGGGGGGGGCGTTTGTGTGTAAACCTCTTTTTTTCGGGGGGGTTTTGGGACCTTTTTTTTTTTAAAAATGCACTTTTGTTGTTTTTGAGCACCTGCCGGTGTGTTTCAACTGTGCGACCTCGGGTGTGTGCGTGTGTAATGTTGATTCTGTGGGTGCTGCGAAGCCATTCGGGTCTAGTGCAGGAAACTCAATTTGACACGAGCATAGTGAAGATTACCTGTGTCCAGACAGTTATTGCCTTACAGACAATAGGAACCGCCATCACTCACTTTGAAAGGTCAACGTGATGAAACAAGGGGCTCAGCCAGGCCGGAAATAACCTTACAAAAGACCCACCGGGGAGAGATGGGAGAGATGGGAGGGGGGGGGGGTATAGGGGAAGAGATAGTGGGTGTCTAACCCCAACACAGCAGGCGTCTATCAACCTACTGAACTCTGACCTGGCTTTACCTTTAAGCCCCTCACACACCAACCAGACGGAGAGGCAGAAAAGGCAGTCCGACTGACCAGGCTGCTCCTCAAGGTCCAAAAAGTGCCTCAGAACACACCAAAGCGACGCCGTCTTGAGCGTACGTTCTGCGCGTGCGCGAGACGTAATACAAAAAAATGAAAACCGGAAATGACAAACGCATCACTTGGGTCTGGCTTCTCCAGCCGATAGTAATGGCAGCTTGTTCGAAATACGATCCCTTATTTTACAAAAAATGTGTTTCTGAAAACATTTTTAGCGAGAAATAGGCCATACGGTTGCTGAATCTGTCTTCATGTCAGTTGACAAAGGTCAGTTTAAAAGATTTGTCAGATTTTGAGAGGCGTTCATCCCGCTCGTTATTTCCGGGTCAGAGTCTGACTACCCGCCCTCTGACCCAGCAAGTCAGGTCGGCCAAAATGAAGGCCGACGGCCCCTCCGACGGACGACAGCACGGAACACACCAAAACAGACTCGAGTCACCGACCTCGCCAGACTGTCGACGGCCGATTATCGGGTTGGCGTGTCAGTGGCTTTACCTGCTACAGCCGACCGCTCTTCGTCTTTCCCTACATCCTGTGGGCAAGTCAAAGCTTTGGTTTTCGCCATCTTTCCTTGTGGTGCCGGATTCCTGATTCCCTTTTAAGTGACTTTGGTTCACCTGTCCTGATCAGTTTTTATCGGCATCAATGAATTTTAGTAGGGATGTAACAATACACTAACAAACAGATTTTTTTTTTTTACACAGAATAAAAGAACAGAAACATGTGTTCTCTTATCAAAAGTGCAACTGAGATAGTATTGTATCTTAAACAAAAAAGAAAACCGATTAAATAATGGCTTGTTAATTGCTAAGGCCATATGGTTACAATTAAATTATTTATTTAAAATTTAATAAATAACAATTTTGTTCACCATTTTGTTCACCAGTTCATCATCATTTGCAGTTGAACAACAAGACTTAAAGACTTTCTCTCCCTAGCCACCAACAAAGTCTCTCCGGGTCTGACACCGGACCTTCCTTTTCCCTATTCTTTTATTCATCTTCAGGTTCCTCCTCCCGTCATTGCGTCTGGGCCGCCAATCGGTTGGATATCACTCAGACTTTCTGTCTCCGAGAAGATAGCGAAGTTGCACGCTAGCCTTGGGACCGCTCTCATTCTCTTCTTCTCTCATGGCCTAAAGATTGTCTGTTACTTTAAGATATTTCATTAGTTGCATTCCATTCCAAATGTTTATCAAACAAATCAGGAGCACTTTTGCTCCACTAAATTTGAACACGTCTTATCTTACACATGCCAGACAGGAGGAGACAGCGAGGCCATCCCAGGCTACAGGACATTCTTATTCTAAACCCAATATATTTCTACACTAAATGGCAGAAGGGTAGAAGCTTACGGAGCCAGACCCAAACGCAACACTAAGCCCCAACTTTGTTGTTTATCCTCAAAGTCTGCTCTGTGTCTTTAGCTGCAGACTGTTGTACTGTACATCCTGGGGTTGGAATCCTTTCCAGTGAAACACAGACACACTTTACACCGTTTAGCTGTCAGAATTTTAACCGTGTTTAAGCCACCTAGTCTATATCCTCGACGTTCCACTTCCGCGATTGCTCAGTTGCCGCTGTAAAATCCAACGGATTTCACTCATTCAGGCCGGATATCCGTTCCCTTGGACTTTCTTTGTGTTGGCATTTTAAACTCCGGACGATTTACAAGGACTGTGGTTAACCTTTTCTCAGATTTCTGCAGGGTAAATCCAGACAGCTAGAGTTTTCTGTTGCACGACTAAAACAACTTTTAAACATACACGCTCCACCAAAACAAGTTCCTTCCCGAGGCTATTTTGCAGCGGCACCGCGGCTTTTCTACGGCAATCCCAAGACGACTGTGATTGGTTTAAAGAAATGTCAATAAACCAGAACAGGATTTCCTTCAATCCCCGAATGCTATGTGGAGTAGCCACACTCTCCTCCAGCGCGTTTTGGAGGAGGGTCTGGCAAAGCGAGACTAAAGCCACCAAACTTTACTAGCTATCGGCAGGCTAACGTTACCTGCTATACGTTGACTAGCTTCACGCCCTAGGTGGTTTAAAAATTGCATCGCGATTCTTTTTTTTTATATATATATTTTTTTTATCTCAACCAGTTGTAATCTTTACACATTTAAAATTGACCTAAAACAGATTAATGATGCATAGTTACATCCATAATTTTTAGTAATCAAATAACTCTAGGAACTGTTTTGGCCAGACTTGGTTAGATCCTGGAGTTCCAGTGCCATTTAACCGGTGTGTGTGTGTGTGTGTGTGTGTGGGGGCTCTTTTTCCGTGTGCTGATCTGACGGCCACATTCTGCTTCACCTCTCCAATTATCCAGGATGAGTCAAATACAAAAAGTTAAAATTTAATTTTCACCAAAACAGCAGCTGTAACAGGCTGTAATCCTCAACCTGCACATTTTTTCTTCAATAGAGATATCAACTGAAACTGCTGGCTGTTAGTCGTTTGTTTAAAGTTCCATCTGTTTAATGAAGCACAATATGGTATTTCTCACAGCCAGTGTACCTGAAGCACAATGGCTTATATAAGAAAGGATCGAAAGCTTTATGCATCCACATAGCATAATATACAAAAGTAAAAACAGAATATGAAATGCAAAATGCCAAATGTGGGATATAAAAAAAAAAAAATATTTGAAGAGCACTAAGTACAAATACTGCATTAAATAAAATATCAAATCAACATAAGAACATTTTAGTTAAAAGTAAATAATCTCCTTATTCTATACCGCTCAACACATCAGAGCTAAATCTATGTTCTTACCAAAATACAGTTTCCTGGCCCTCCTACCACCTACCCACACAAGCTAAATCAATACATCTTTCAGCAGGTTACTGTTGTGGCTTGAATGTGAATAAACAGTCGTATATTTCGGCTGAGGATCGATGGGTGTAGACAGATGAATGGCATACAAAAACACCTCTGAACAGGACACAGAGACCTGCGTGTGTGTGTCTTCATGGGTGTGTGTGAGAGAGAATAGTGCTACCCATCCCCTTCTCGCTCTCCCACTGTTACTCAGTGTCTCTCTTCCCGCTGTGTCCAACGACTCCTTCACTCTAAGGATCAATAGGTGTGATGGATTAGTGACCGGTACCACACACACTGGAGACGTACACTATCAAACAACAACACTTCCTATTCAGTCCCATTTCAATCTTTGTCTGTCACTCATAACTTGTTTTCTCGCTCCGTTAAGGCCGCTGCCCTGCTTCACGCTCTGCCATCGGCCGCTTGATTTCTACCACCGACACATTTATACACACTCTTGCTCACACAAAAGGTTGAACCCTGACATTTGAGGGTGTTTTTGTGAAGCGCCGCTGTGTGTCTGTCTATCCGAAGGACGGCAGTGGCTCTTCAGACAATGGCCTGCGGACTTTAATCGATTATATCTGTGGTGCCAGGCGACAGCGGTGCAAAAGGTCTGGGTTTACAGCTGTGGACTCCTGACTGTCTTCCACACAAAAACACACGCACACACTGACAAGGCAAGTATTTCATACAAGATCTATAGACACCTGGGTTTGACTAATGTGCATTTTTGAAAACTGATAGTGTCGATATTTAGCATGGTTACTCAGTTTTGTGATCAACTTAGCATAGGATTTTGTATGAATTCAACAAACTGGATACCAAATTTATCACATTTGGATTTAATAGACTCAAAATCAGAATACAAGTTTATATGTATGCAACCCCTCCAAATTATGATCGTGAGAGGTTTAAGGAATCTCTTTTTAAATTTATTTTATCCAACAACATGGCTCTTAAATTTACACTTTTGGCTGCCATTCACATTGGTTGCGATCACATAAGGAAATAAAGAATTATTTTCATATTCCATCTGCGGAGTATTTTCTTGATTAATCGATTGGTCTGTACTACATTAGAAAACAGTGAGAAATGCCCATCATAATTTCCTAAAGTTATAAGAGAGATTCAAATTATTAATTGTGTCCAACCATTAGTCAATATCCCCAAAATGTTTCCTGTAATTTACTACAAGGAAAAGCATCAAGACCATTTTGTCATTTTTTGACATTTGTGACATTTTTCACAATCTTTTTTTATTAAGTTTCTGTCGATTGACTAATTGACTACTAGGACTGCCATCTGAAAACCGATGAGTCAAATTTTCAGTCTGTGATCCCTTAGATGAAGTAAGAGCCATCTTTTTTTTTGGTGTTTTGTCATTGTGCATTACATTATATGTTTAGCAGGGCGAGCGCGCTGGACAGTGTTTCCCCCAGGCGGACCATAGACATGAATGTTGAGGAGATGGCAAAAAAAAAAAAAAAGTCACCTAAAGCATAGTAAACTGGACAAGGTCTGTGCTTTAGGATGGGTAGGTTGCCGAAATCGCTGCATAAGACAGTCCGCCCCGGCTGACAGCAGTTCCTCCCTGCAAGGAAAGAGGGCGAAGCGGGCAGTAAGTCCACGGCCCTGGGAAGCGGCAAGGTCCAGGCGAGGCATGCTGTAAAGCTCACAGACGGCGCTCTGAGCCACCTTTAGCCCGAGCCTTTCCGAGCTAAACTAGAGCCGACAAGGGGATCCTCCCAGACCGAGCTGTCATCGCTGACCCACAGAGTTAAATCCCTGAGACGACAGACTGCGTGGACTGCCACCCATTGAGAATTGAAAAATATTTTATTGAGAACTGTGGTGGGCCGTATTTGACTGACAAATAGTTTAATCTTTGCTTAGCCAAATCCGATATAAATTAATGATTACTGATACAATCGTTTCAACTCTAAATCAGATTATACTCTTCTCGAGATGTGGGGACATAGGCTACAGTCAAACCCAACAGGCAGAAATGGTTTGGTCGAGATGGTAACCCAAGATTTGCAGAAGTCCCAGAGATGTTTAAGGTTAGGCATGGACCTTAGGGATGCATCATGAATCAGTTAAAAATCAATTTAAATGCGTAAAGATTACAACCTGTTGAAATAATTAAAAAAACGACTGGTGAAAAATGTTATGAGTTATTATTACATTTCAAATAAATCATTTAAATGTAACCATATGGCCTTAGCAATAAACAAGCCTCTTTCATCTTTATTTTTGTATTCATTGTTTTGTTACATTTCAGTTGCACTTTTGATAAAAGGGACACATCTGCTGTTTTGCACAGTTGATTCGGTTAAAAAAAAAAAAATCGTCCTCAAAATTGAGCCAGAAAGTCGGTCTACAAAACGTACATGTGACACACTGGATATCATTTTATTGTTTGCTTTTATTTTCTCTTGCACACAGTTTAAATACTAAACTGGTGGTTTGTTTGCAACCTCTCTGATCATTACATTACTTGTTCCTGCCCTGTTAGACACAGCGAAGTCGACACATCCCCAGGTCTAAGTAATGTTTCTGTGAACATAATGAAATCAAAATAAGTAATCAAGACCCACGTAGTGAAAAAATATTATATTCATAAAAGGGTCTGTATCAGCAAAATGTACCTACTCACACATATTTATTCACCCACACACAAAGACAAATAAACTGAGCTAATGATATTCTCATGGCTCACACCAGGTACTGGCGTTGCTATGCCCTAATGGCTTAGGAACAAAAAGGCCTGTTTGAGGCTGTTACTTTGATCCAGGCAGCTTGGGGCTCCTGTGGCTCTGCCACACTACAATCTTTATTAGCCATATGCTGGGGACATCAGAAACAAGTCCATCAGCATTTCAATCAGCACAGAGAGGGAAACAAACCACAGCAGAACCCAACACAGCAATGCACATAGCCCATGCCTGACCTATATCCACTTGCATAACAGTCAAGAGGTGCAAAACTTTCCAAAAGTCATTTAAAAAGGTAAAGTCCATCCTGAAGGAGGTATTACATCTTTCAATTTAATTGCTCAAAACCTGAGTGTGTTGAAAACATGGCTCGGAGATATTGTACATCCTCACATATGTCAGACAGAGGGGACACGCTTACATTTTGAATAACACTTTTAACAGTCAGTAAAGAAACTTACAAACTATGTGGTGACAGTACATTCCCAACAGGAAACAGCAGCGGCACAAAACCAGCGCACCCTGAGGAAGGCTTTGGGAAATGTCAGCTGTGTTTTGGCTCTAAATGCATTTAAAAATAAAAAAATCAACCCGAGTATTATTTTTGTCCCTGTATTTACTTACTCAGTTGAGTCTCTTGCACTGGGCTACATTTTAAATATTCCAGAGATCAACATATTTCAGAATCAGCAAGAAACTGGCGAGGGAATTTCCACTGGCCCAGACGCATCTTTCCAAATCGCCTAGCTCTAGCTGAAAATGCAGTCATACAGATTGGTTTTTGGCATTTGTCTGCCAGCTTGAGGCTGTAGCCGTGCATGCGTTCTTGTATTTGGATACTTATGTGGAAGGGTATGTCCTCACAAGGATAGAATGATGAACAAAGTGCTCCAGATTGCATGATTATTGTCTTATTATGATGGGCATTGGATTATAATAGGAAACACACATTCACCGCCCTCAGTTACAGAGACACAGATGGACACCTTAGGTGGGGAGGATGCACTGAATGACGGAGAAATGCTGAACAGAAAAAGAAAAGACACATGAAAGAACACAGGCGTGATAATAGAAGTCCCTTGATATCTCTAATGGGCAGCTGATTAGAAAGCAGAAGCAGCAAAACAGGTTATTCTTCCTCTTATCGTCAGCACCAATAGTCAGGCTCACACTTATCTCCATAATGACTCCAACTATAATTAATGAGCCTTTTGAGAGTACAGTGACTTGTGCTGAAATTGCACACAAACAGGTGCACACTCACAAACGCATGCATTGGACATTGATTTATTCACAGGGGACTTTGGTAATGATGGCAGATTGAACGTAGCTGATGTAACTTCTCTAGTACTTTATTCTTTTCAAATCTCCCCCCCCCCTCTCTCGATCATTTAAAAAGTCTGTCCCAAGGACAAGCAGCAGCTTGAATAGAGTTGGCCTCTGATTTTCGATCAGACAACAGATGGAAGGAGCACATTAAGTCTCCTCCGCGCCGGGTTTTAAGCTGCGACAAGCCCTGGCGATGCCACCGTGTTATGTGAGAAAGGGGTGAGAGGGTTTTCAGGAGTCCTTTGAATTTCCTAGGTGGCGGATATCAAAGGGCAGAAACATCAAGCATCTCACAGTGTGCTGACAGGTTTTCTAATGAAAGCTAAAGAAAGTGGAAGCTTATCCAGGGGCCAGGTCGCGGGGGCAGCAGACTAAGCAAGTTATTCCAGACGTCCCTCTCCCCAGAAACGTTTTCCTGCTCGTCCTGGGGAACCCCGAGGCCAGGTGAGCTACATCATCTCTCCAGCGTGTTCTGGGTCTACCCCAGAGCCTCTTAACAGTTGGACATGACCTCTAAAGCGGAGCCCAGCCCTCCTTGGGAACAAAGGCTGCTTATATTAGTGAGCTCAATTCTTTCAGTCACCACCCAATGCTCATGACATAGTCGGAACGTAGATGGACTGGGAAACCGAGAGCCTTGCCTTCTGGTTCAGCTCCCTCTTTACCGGAACGGACCGGTACAACACCCACACCAATGCTGACGCTGCACCAAACCACCTGTCCATCTCCCGCTCCATTTTACCCTCACTCGTAAACAAGACCCCCGAAAAAACATGAACTTCATCATTTGGGGCAGTAACTCACGGCCAACTCACAAGGGGGATTCCGCCGCTTTATGGCAGAGAACCATGGCCACGGACCTTTAGTTACTGACTGATCCCGACCGCGTCATACCCGGCCGTAAACCACCCCAGTGGGTTCTGGAGGTCACGGTCTGGACGTATATGTCAAGGGAGGAAAACAAACAATAATGGATAGAGTTTTTTGGCCCCTGATAAGAGTCCTTTAAAAAAGGTCCCATGGCATGAAAATTTCACTGAGTTTTTTTTTTTTTACATTAATAGGAGTTCTTCCAGCCTGCCTATGGCCCCCCAGTGGCTAGAAATGGTGATAGGTGTAAATAGGTATGCTTCTTATGAGGTCATAAGGAGCAAGATTACCTCCCCTTTCTCTGCTTTGCCCACCCAGAAAATTTTACCCACCCATGAGAGTCATCATGGCTTTCAAATGAGCAAAGTGACAGTTGGTCAAGGCCACATCCTCAGCCTCCACCTTGCCCCCCCCCCTCCTTAATAGCTACAGACACAGAAATGGCACATACTAAGGAAAGCTCATTGTGGGACTGGCTCTAGTGGCTGTAATTCTGCACCAAGGCTGAATTTCGGGAAAGAGACTTCAGATACAGTATTAGGGGACCACTAAGGTCTATATAAAAGAGACTTCAGATACAGTATTAGGGGACCACTAAGGTCTATATAAAAGAGACTTCAGATACAGTATTAGGGGACCACTGAGGTCTATATAAAAGCATCCAAAGAGCACCATGTCACGGGACCTTTAAAATTGGGTATCTTCTCGGCATTCTATCGACTTAGTCACAGAATTGACATAAATTAGCGACAGCCGATATGACCTGCCAATGGTCTTGCCTTGCAAGGTCTCTCTTCATGTAGCTTATTTCCCTAGCCTTCAGCAGTTTGTAAAAACGTCTGCCTGAATTCTTTCTGAATCCGTTTGTCCAGTCGATTGCACAACGTTTTTTTCATCATTTTAAACACCAAGTGTTTTTCTTTGCATCCCAGGAGGGAGTGACCACAGAAACTATGCATACAGTGGAGATCACATGCTCTAGGCATGGCTAATTTGAAAATAATTTTGCAAATATCTGGTGGAAGTGACTAAAACAATGTTATTCTCCATCCTTACAAATTGCTACGTATAGCAGGCTGTCACAACAGCACATCTCCCACAGTTCTTCGTATGCTTTCAGCTACTAGAACTAATGTAGCATCCCTTCAAATCGAGGGGGCTCCACGGGTGAGTTGATGAGTAAACCTGCGCAGCGATAGGTCCACTGCTGTGTGTGAGATTGGAAAGGATAGGGAGGACAGGGTTCTTGTTCAAACATGAAGACACATACTGTTACACTTTGTCACACACACACACACACACACTCCCACTTTGCCAGAGCCGACCCGCGGCTTTGACACTTGGCTTTACGTTTACGGCCGGGGCCCCACAGCTACTCAATCTCCGGTTAAGGGAAGCTTGCAGGAGAGAATCTTGCAGGAGAATGGCAGCCACGTAGGAGGTGATCAACTCGGCTTTCCGACTGGAAGTGAAATGGCACGTGGAGTTCTTTCCCTCTGCAGGTGTAATGGACTATAATAGTGGATATGTGTTTGTGTGTCTGTGCTGGCAACTGTAAACTATAAAGTCAGGAAAAAACGAATTATTTTGTTAAGTTTGATACAGTTTTCTCTGCTTGTGGTACAAGATTGTTTGAAGTCAAAGGCATTACCTTTTCTGGACACAGGATTGGACATCATGCGCTTACCAGGTGGCATTCACTGACTCCATGGAAGCTACTTGTATAGTACAGTTTGTTATTTGACTGTGTTGTACTTGTTTTAAAAAGGAATTATCCACCAAAGAAACATTCACCGCCTGTAGAATTGAAAGGGGACTCAGAGGTTTGCAGCTTGCTTTTTAGTAGAGGCTGGCAGTCTGATTGTAGTCCGCTTGTTACAGTGGGTTGCAATTAGGGCTGAAACGATTCCTTGAATAACTTGAATAATTTGATTACAAAAAATGCTCGATAGTTCGTTAAATTAATGTAATTAAGGTTGTACGGCTCACTGTGTTTCCGCACGGAGGATTATTACTAGCGCACAAGAGGTTTGCGCTTCTGCGGACACAACACAAGCACAGACAGTATATAAACACAAGACTGACGGCCCAGATTACAAATGAAGGAAGACGAAAATAGTGAGGGTCTAAGAGGAGAGACAGGCAAGAGAAAACAACAGAAAGTTTGGGATCATTTTAAGCTGCAAACGTGCTGCTACATCATCTCTGTAACAAACCTCCAGTGTACTCCTCCATTCCACGGAGCCAACCCGACACAAGGTAGCTAACGTCTGCTGCTCTCGTCCACCGCGCTGTTTACACAACTAGCCTACAACATGCTACTCTGCTAATAGCGATGTTTTACCAACAAGCTAAAACGAAAGCTGTCGGTTTGTAGTTTAACGGTTTATTAGTTGGTTTCTAATCTTTGGAAACTTAGCTGCTGCCGGAGACAAACCGGCTTCTCCCACCTCACCATAGATATATCTATGCTCCTCACGGTGTATTAGGCTTCTGAAAATGTGTCCCCCAGAACAGTGTAGTTGAATAGCCCTGCTGTAAGCTTTGTGTCACATTTACCCTCTGGTCAGTGAGCAGCTCTTTTGCATATCCAGTGCAAAGAGCCAGAGACACCGAAGGGGAATGGGGTGAAAAATATTAACATTCGGCCACAAATAAAAATGTACTATTGTAATGCATTTTTTTTTTAAGGGTCTTGGAATTTGGCAATACAAAATTTAGCTTTTTCAAAAAAGGAAACCTGTGTGTCGTGTGTGTGTATGTGTGTGGTTTTATATATATATATATATATATATATATATATATATATATATATATATATATATATATATATATATATATATATATTCTCAACATTGCAACTAGGGCTGCAGCTATCGATTATTTTAGTAATCGAATATTCTACCGATTATTCCATCGATTAATCGCATAAGAAACACTTGGTAAGAAATACTTAGTAAGCAGCAATAGTAAATATTATTACTGTTTACTAAAAAAAAAAAAGGAAACCTTGTAGCGGTGTGTGTGTGTGTGTGTGTGTGTGTGTGTATGTGTGGTTTAGATTATGGTAGTTATATAGTAATATATATATATATATATAACGGAAAAAAATGGAAAGTGAATGTATTTTGGTGAAAAAAGAAGAAAGAAATGACTGAAACTTAGGTTGGACTGAAGAAAGTAACTCGAATCGATTGACATAAAAATCCTCGATGCAAAATGATTTGCCTCGAAGCGTCGTTTAATTAATGTTACCAACGTTGCATCGCTCACGGTGTTTCCGCACGGAGGGTTAGAAGAAAGAGCGTAAGGGGCTAAGAGAAAACGACAAAGTGTCCAAAGTTTAGAATCAGTTCAAACGTAATTAAAAACGAAAACTCTGTACAGCGCGTCTACTGCAAAACCGAACTAGCTTACCACGATAATAGCACAATGTCAGTGCTTCAGCATCTCAACAGAAAACATGGAGTCTAACTTAATCCTCCATTCCACGAAGCGGACCCAACAAAAGTAAATCACAGAGTCGTATGCACGATGAAACTACACCAAACACAACAACTACCAAAATCAAAGACAATAAAATACGTAGTGGTGACTAGGGGTGTGCAAAAACAATTTAAATATAAAAATAAAAATCGATTCACATTCGAATCGCGATTCAAGATCGATTCATAGAATTCCAAAAATCGATAATTTTTTTATATTGTATGTATACAGCAATCACATGGGAAAAGTAACTACATTTACATACTGTGAAACGTCTTCACAGTAGCCAGAAAAACAGCTGATGTTGCGCATCATTCTCTCTCACTCTCTCTCTTCATGGAGAAACAGCTGATCAATGATCTACTAGCATAAGTGTAACAGAGCTGTGTAGCATTGTAATCAGATATATAAATGAAAATAGGTTGAGTATAACTAATATTTACATATAGGCCTATACAGGTTGAAACTTGTAGTTCTGAAAGTTAAGTTGCACAGCCTAAGTTAATGTTTATGTATGTTTAATGTATGCCTTAGTTTGAGGTTGTTATTGTATTTCAGAAAAATGTTTTCTTTAAAAACAATGTAATATGGCACTTAAATGCACTTAATGTTTAGTTTTTTGAGACATGATATTGTAAGCAATGTAGGCAATCAACCAAACTATTGTATATTATTGCTCTTCATTAAAACAAAAGCTTTTCTTATCCGATTACTCGATGGAATAATCGATTACTAAAATAATCGATAGCTGCAGCCCTAGAGGATATCCTGTCTTTGCCACAGTTTGCGCATCTTATGTAATGTCTGTTTAACGCTGTTCTGTAACAATGGTCAGTAATTTGCTAAATTAACGCACCAATTGAAAACGTTGCACTTTTTTCACACTTCAAGTACATTTTGATAAGTTACTTTTTTTTTTCTTAAGTAAGATATCTGATGACTTTTACTTGTAGTGAAGTATTTTCACAGTGTGGTATTAGTACTTAAAGCTTTAGTGCATAACTTTTTGATATTAATGAACGTCCGTTACATTCAAGGGGTTGCCAAATGAGTTGCTACTGATAAAGCTGATTAAGACTATCAGCTCCACACAACTCTATGTATTTCTCAGTATGACTATGTTCAGAACATGGTGTCATCCGGCGACTTTCGCATGCAGAAACTCGATAATTACCTCTTCTGGAGAGTCCATGTTTTTTTTTAATCCTCCGTGTCCTCCTTGGCTACTAGCAACTGTGTGGAGAAGGGGTGGGGGCGGTGTGCGATCACTGAAGGCTTGCGTCATGTGGATGCAACAACAGTGCTGTTGTCATTACTTAGAATTCCTCATGGGGGCGACAGAAACTGAAACACTATAGCTTTAAGTAAAGGATCGGAATACTTCTTCCACCACTGGCAGGTAGTTAAAGCTGTAACAGAGTTGTCTGTTGTGGATTCAATGTTTCAAACAAGAGTACAAGAGTAATGGTAGGTGCAAGCCGCAAATAACAGGTGTTATCAACAACTCTACTGACAAATCAGACTCGCAATAAAAGAGTACCTAAATGGTAAAAAAAAATAAAAATATGTTAAAAAAAAACAAAACAAGGAAGAGAGAGCTAATCCAACCAAATACAAGCTGAGTTTAAGGTACACACATTATTGGAGGTATCAAGCCAAACCCACCAGTCTGAAAACACAAGCTTTTGAGGCTTTTCTCACAATACTTCCTTAATTTTTTCCTCATCTCATGCTCGATATCCAAATCTGTTAGGTCTAATCCAGACTCCATCAAAGAAAAACCACACGGCTGATAGAATTGTGACGGTCCCATCTTGTTCAGGAGGGAAAACCCCAAATCCCGAATCCGGGCGCCTGGGTAGCTCACCTGTTAGAGTGCACGCCCATATGCAGAGGCCCAGTCCTTGACCCAGTGGCCGCGGGTTCGGTTCCAACCTGCAGTCCTTTGCTGCATGTCATTCCCCTTCTCTCTCTCCTTTCAAGTCTAAGCTGTCCTAACAATAAAGGCCTAAAAATGCCACAAAAAACAAAAACAAATAAAAAATCTTAAAAAAATAATAATTCCTGAATCCTCGCATAGGACAATTTTATCTGTTCGGCTGCCACAAAGCAGCAACCCTGTTTGATATTGAAAACCCATATGATGAACATCCAATGATGTCCTGTGTCCTCGGCCTCAGCAGAAAACAGCGGCTCGGCTGCTGGTCGAGTTAGTAGCAGCTCAGGTGTGAGAGGTGTAGAGGTGGAACAGATGCTTCCACTTTAATTACCTCACAAAGAGCTAACTTTCCTGTGATGAAGGAGACGCCAACACAGCTGGGTCCTGACGGATGCCAGGGCCACAAACACACACAAACAATCACGTTTCACGTGCACAGACCCGTGCCTAGATATATTCAAATATATTCGGATCTGTCAAATGTCAAGTGAGGTAATCTGGGAGATGGAATTTCTGGCACTTGTGATGAAGAAGAAGAAAGGGAATCTGGAATATAATGAAAATAATATCCAGGATTGTTATTTTAACCAGAGTGCGAGTGCTCGTAAAAGGCAACTGCTGACTGTCGGCGAATCTAAGGGCCAGAAAAAAAAAAAAAAAAAGTATCCAAGTCAAAGCTGAGTGATCAAATGTCACACTTTCATTCTGAATTCATTTGTTAATTATTTTTCTTAACTTATGGATTGTTTGGTTTAAAAAAAGATATCACAAACACAGTGAAACATATTAAACAACATTCCATTTAAAGTTATGTAAATTAGAGAAAAGCAGCAAATCCTCACATTTCAGAGGCGATTTTTGCTTGACTGTCAATTGACTATCAAAATTGCTGATTAATCTTCTGTTGTACGATTCATCAATTATTCTTTTCAAGATTAGACTGAGAATGTCATTCACCGCCAATGATGCAATGTTGTGATAATGCAAATGAAACGACAGCAGAATTTAAAACTTAATCACCTTTCTTTGTGTGTCACAAGTAAATTAAAAGCTCAATCTAATTAAAATCTTGGATCAGTTCCTGCATTTGACGTTTTGCTTATAAAAAAAAAGCACACTAGCTTATTGTTCCTTGACTGCCAGAGCTTTTGCATTACCATCTGATCTATTATACAAGCAAACAAATGAGATAATTTACTGTGTTCATTCATGTGCACCTACATGCGCAGCAGAGATGGATTTACTGAATTTTAGGCTTATTATCCGATAGAGGAATTATGTGATTTGACTTGTTTCCCAATCATGCTCTCGAATCATCATTCAGTGGCCTATAGTCACAGCGTACAATGGCATATATACAGCAGGTACAACGGTTTCACACCATCACGAGACATTGCAGTGGCTGTTGATTGTGTTTGCCATTTCCAGTGACTTGCTCACCAAACATTCAGAGCGGAAAAACAATTTAGATTACCAGCTCAAACACAATGCGGCAGCATTTCCTTCGCCTGTTCAGGCTTCATAAGATAATGCTCCGATGATACTGGCTTGTGCTCTGAAATGAATTTTAGTGCTATGAAATGCAGAGCAAACTCCACTGAGAATAGATATTGTGCATAAACAGGGTAAAAGATGTAGGAACTCAATATCTTGTGCAATAAACGGTACATTTCTTGTGTTCTGTGTTTACCTAATTCATCATTCGGCATCAACCACTGGCATTAACACAATTCTTGAATTAGATAAATACTGCCGAATGCACTCAGTTAGGCTTATTTTCAAGAGCTATGAATAAAGACCAGTGGATTAAAACTTGGGTATGATCCACCAATTCCTCTAAACTCTACAAATTTGACTGGATTTCAGTCCTGCTGTCTACTTTAAGCCCAACCAGCTGGCTATAAGTAATGATCCATCAGTGAACTTGAGCAAGCTTCACGATGACTCCTCTTTTCCGTACAAAAAGGGACATCACATGTAAAGCAATTTTCCAATAACATTACGTCAACAACCAAGGCTTAATTAGAATTTCTGATCCGTGTTTCAAACATTATTAGAATCATTAGTCTGAGGGTTACCAGAACCTCTTGCAATTAACAACAAGAACCCTCACTTTTTGGGTACTGGCTCCGTTGCCTAAGCTGCCACAGGTTAGCTGAGATGGCTCATCCTACCTGTAATTATTGGTAAAATATGCCTGCCTCAACTACAGTATGGTACAGATTTGGGTATGGTAGATAGGGCTGGGTATACTTCGATACCAGTTCCTAAACGATACGTTTTTCGATACCAATTTTTTTTTAAACAAAACAAAATTGCAACAATACACATTACGGCACAACTCTTATTAATTTTTCAGCTCCAACTACGTGTGTCGTCTCGGTGTAACGTAGAGTTTTTCCTATGTGCTTCTGCGACATGTAACCTTAGACAGCCAATCACAAACATTATTAGATTTTGGTAGAAGCATGCTGCATGCCTATTGGCTCCCTGACACGGATGACATTTACTTCTTTAGGTATTGAAATTGGGTATTGAATGACGAGACATTTTTCGATACTCTATACTTTAGAGGCAATTTGTTCGGTGCCTAAAAAGTTTTGAATTCGGTACCCAGCCCTAATGGTAGAGCCAACTCAATTCTCCCAGTGACAGCAGGGGGTAGGGTATGTTCGTTGTGGGGTGGGAATTTTGTTTATTTTTGTGTGTGCGTTTTTAACCCTTGTGTTGACTTAGGGTCAAATTGACCCGTTTTCAATCTTTGTTTTATAGCAGAAATATGGGACGTAGAAATAACCGCTGAAAATGTAAAGAAGAAAGATTTAACAATTTAAAACATTGGAAAAAGCAAAATCAAACTGAAAAAAAAAAGTTTGATGTTCAAGTTCAAGTTTGATGGGAACACAACACAAAGGTTAATTTATGTACAATGTAAAATTCAATAAAAAGAACTATGAAAGAAAGAAATATTTGGGTATGGCAACTTAAACTACATTATATGTTAGGATATGATTGGAATATAGTTTTTCACAAAACAAAAATAGCCTTGTTGTATAAATAAGTAGTTCCTGCGTTGGCACGGAAATGTCACACACAATTCTTACCAATATGTCTTAATTCATGCAAATGTCTCAAGTAACTCAGGAATTAAAACCCAAACAACACAGATACTAAAGGCCATGATCAAATATAAGTGAAATTTACTGCTCTGTTTTTCACTTTCTCATCGTTACCCTGTCAACATAAGCTGACTTACAGCTCACCTCATCATCTAACAATGCTATGACACAATGAGAAATCTCTGTCAAATGCATCATTATCCTAAATACAATATGTCTGGCAAACAATGCTTCTGTTTGTTTTGCTTTAGTTTCTAACAATGCCTGCAGTTTTTCAATATGGAGCCTTCCAAAGCTCCCCCTGTAGACTTATTGTTTGAGGCCAAGGTTGGGCAAGACAGCCCTGGACTGAATGTTTACATAAATGAGCCAATTTAGCTGCATTTCAGAGAACTGGACCGGCTGGCAGACTGACTGGCTGCTTTAACCAAACACAGACACGGATGGACACTGACAGAAACTTGCTATAAATGACATAGAGTACAAAATCTAACAGTCCAGTTGGCCCTGTTAGCAAATTACCAAGTGGCAAGTATGCTAAACAAGATGTCTTTATTCAGCAGTTATGACAGTGGAGGTCATGGTATTTGGAGACATTTGAAATGAAAGAAGAAAAAAATTCAAGAAGTTCACAGAAAACAGACAAAGAAGGAAAACAATATGGACCATCTCAGATAATATGAAAGACAGACCGAGAGAAAAGAATTTCAGAGAACAGAGGCTGTGCTTGGGCTGAGACATCCTGAGGTTTCTGGTTGTTAGTGTCACTGTCAGCTTGGCCTGGCATGAAAGAAGAACGAGGGACACTGCACCAGCAAACCAAGCCAGGCCAGGCCATAACAGGCCAATGGCCGGGGTAGTGAACAGGCTAGAAAGATGACAAAAAGCAGGAGTAAACTGAAATTAGCACAAACACTCAACCAACACACACACACACACACACACACACAACACATACACACACACACACACAGCCAATCCGGTGCCAGTAAATTGCTCTGTGCTGGAGAGCTTAGGGAGGCATCAGAGAGCCTGGGCAGCATCCTGCTCTGAGCTGCGGATCCCAGTCCGACTGAATGTGGATGCTTGGCCCAGTCGGCTGGATCAGCCGCTAATACACAGCCTGGGACCAGGGAATTACTGAGTAAGCACTGAGCCCCATGCAGCCGCTAGCAACACGCACATGCACACAAAGTGGGGGCATGCTTGGTCACAGGAATGCACGGCATGTGTGCAGACTCTTCTGCCACGAAAACAGGCAAAGGTGCAGCCCGCTACACTGGTGTACATTGCCATGGATGCTACGGCTGGGGAAAAGGTTTGAAATTGATACAACAACATAAAACCATGTTTCTCTTACTCCAGGGTGCACTGTGACAGCATTGGTGGGAGTGGTTACAGGTGCAAGAGACTCAAAACTTTCAAGCAGAGAAGACAGTGAAACCCTATAACCCTAGCGGTACGGGGGTCACAGCCCAGTGCTTGCAGCCTCTTGCAGGATTGATGCACGTACGCATGAGTTCCACCCGAAAAGTTTTAGCCGTTAACATATATTGAGGTGCACATCTAACATGCCAGCACACATTCAACGGCATCACCCAGATCCCCCGGGAGGATACATTTTTGGGTGCTTGGAATGTTTAAATATAGCCAAGGTGGAACTAATTGAAACAATCCTAATGTACAAGTTTGATTTTGTATTATTCTATGTATTTACTTCTTTTCAGTTTCATAGTATAAGAGATGCATGTCATTGGTATGACTATTGTGACCTGTTGCCTTTTTTGTGTTACTACAGTGTAATACAAAGTGACACAATGCTACCTCAGTCCCCAGCAAGGGGAATTTGTCTGTCTCTGACACTTGCTTGTAAAAAGAAAAAAAGAAAATGTACCAAACTCGCACCAAACCGTGACTTTTGTGTAATATACCCTGAACTGAGAGTGCGTCAAACGGTCAACCCTGAGCTAACTGTATCACATCCCTACAGGAGCAACTCTTCATTAGCTTTGAACCCTTGATTTTCCTGTAAGTGGAACAGTTAGCGGTTCTCCAAAGAGGAATGTCCCTCTGTATATAACGGCCCCCCCGCCAACATCATTTGAAGCAGTGTTTTCCATTAAGTACTAGCCTATCGCACCCCGCCATAGTCTCATTTGTTACGCAACAGTATCATAATAAAGCAAAAATATTTTTTACGCTTTTCAAAATAACACAGATCTCTCGTTGTGTTTTGTGCCATTGCTTCAGCAAAGATATCTTTCAGTGCAGTCAGTAATGCCACCCCGAATAAACACCGAAGAAGAAGAAGCCCACACCCCGCTGTACATGACCCGAAACGCGCAAACTCGCAGAAGCACACAAAATTGTCCAAACGGCACAACTGAGTTGATTTTAAGAAAGTGCTGTAATTTGTTCCAGGAGTCGGGTGCACTAAAACTAAAAGCAGTTTTTAAAAGGAAGCTTGGCCGATTTTCAGCTGGTGTTTGTGTAAAGTGTGGATCAATAGATGAACAGTGTTTGGCTTTCCTTCATTGCACTTAAAGTAACATGACAAACTACATAATCTTAACAAAGATTAGAGTACTGACAGTGTGCTCCAAATGTACCTTTTATTTTCTTCTAAACAAAAAAACAAACAAATTGAACACAAGTAAGCACTGAATTTAAAATAAACATCAAAAGGCATAAAATAAATGACAATAATATAGATAAAATGAGGTTATGTGGACTGATGTGTGTATGCATGCGTAGAAATGAGAGACAGTAAGGCCAAACAAAATGTGATATGAATAGTTCAGATCAATTACAGACAGTTAAGTTTGGTTAATCCTCTTTTTATAATTCTTGACAGAAGTTAACTGAAATGCAGTGTTAATATTCCTGTTCCATGGCTGAGCTCCCCTGTATCAAATAAAGAATTGACAGAGCCTAGAACAGAACATTGGAAGATGTAAATATTTGACATGTCTTGTATTATAACAGCGTACGTCAACATTAGACTGAACCAAATACTACACAAGGCATCGGAATGGAAGCTGGCTGGTTTGGTAAGTTTGGTACTTATTTATATTAAAAATTGATAGAATCTTGAGCTCTTTAAAAGAGAGAGGGCTGAATGATCAGTCCAGCTGCTAAATGTGGCAATTCTGCAAAATTTCTTTTGCAAAGTATATAACTTACATATAACAAGGTAAGTGGGATAAGTAGCTCCCCAAATAATATTGCAATACATGAGGTATGGTAGTGGATATTGTGTTTTGACCATTTGTAAACTAAACTCTGTCTCGTTTACCACGCTTTGTGGGTGTGCCTTTTTTGCCATGTCATCACCATTCACAGTAGGGCTGAACGATTTGGGGAATCAAATTGCGATTTTCCTGCCAGATATTGCGATTACGAGTCGATTTTTAGCTACATATTGCACCTGCTACAATCATGTTAAAGTAATCAAAAATAAATGAAAGATCCACTGAAAATAGGACATTTCTGTAAACAATCTGTGATATGTAACATTATTCTAGCATTTATCTTATGAAAATATAGTAAATATAAGAATAAAAAATGTTAAATCAAATGTTACACCAAACATTTAACTAAATATTCACATTCGATTAATCGCGTTCTTCACAATTAGCTAATTGCATTCTTTCAAATGGCGATTTTGATCCGATCTATACAATATGTTTATGATTAATTGCTTACAAGAACAACATTATATACAAGAACACAGATTCTTCATAGACACAGTACAGTGACCTTTTCATTTTGCTCTCAAAGTGCACCAGATTGATGGATATAACTTGTACAATGTACACATTTTTCCTTTTAAGGGGGATGCCCTCGGACTCCCCTCAAGGGTTGGAGGTCCACCCCGCCCTAGTCTCACAAAACACTGAAGGCTTCCCTCTGGTACAATATCCCATCTGAAAATAACCCACCCTCCCACCAGGACGTACCGGCCTAAGTACTCACATCTGGCAGAGACGTAAAACCCCTGTAAGGTGCTTTTGAGAAACCCTTGCATTATATGTAAAGCTCTTTGCCCTCAAAGTCTCTAGTTCTAGTTCCTTCCTTCATCCATCAACTCTCTCTCCTTCCATCTATCCATAGATATATACCATCTATCCATGTGATGTGAGAGCTTATGTGCGCAAGCTTTTTTTATTGCAAATTCTTTATCTGTGGTTTCCGGCTACGAAGGAGCACGTGGATCGATAGGATCCACTTTTTCAAGCCTGCAGCGAACAAGGCCCTCACCATCGACCCCCCTAACCCAACCCGCTGGCACAGAACAAAGCCCTCCCCCCCATATCACGTGACCACCTTACACAACACTCACGGGAGGTCCTCTTCTCCCCAGGCCGCCTCCCACTTCCTGCTCAGCCGCTGGTTACCGAGGTGAACCATCGCCATGGGCAACGGACCAAAAGAGGAGGAGGAGGACCGGGAGGAGGGAGGTGAGTCGGAGAGGAGATGTGAATAGATGTGAGAAAAGGGCATGAAATCGATGAGGCCATGCAACAGCTTTGCAGCTCATGCGCCCACACACACACACACACACACACACACACACACACACACACACACACACACACACACACACACACACACACACACACACACACACACACACACACACACACACACACACACACACACACACACGACTGCCAACAATCTCGTCCATATTACAGGAATGAGTGAGAAGGATACACACACACCACACACACACACACACACACACACACACACACACACACACACACACACACACAAGTTAAACGTTTCATCCATTTTTAGACTGCACAAATTAATCTTCTCCACCTCCACTGACATGAATATGAGTTTTAACTTTAACTCGCCTGTAATTAAAGCAGAGCTTTAGCGTTTCATGCAGGAGATTTCAGGAGTTTCATTTTGCACAGAGCTTGTGTAGCAAAAGGTCTTGTGTTTCTTTTAAATGTCACTCCGCTAAAAACAGGGTTGCATTTAAGCAGCAGTAAGACTGGTGATATTTAACAGGGAGAGAAATTAGAGAGGCTGTGAGAAGAACACTGTGCCTGTCAACCTCACAGCCGAGGATATTTATAAAGGAGACATCCATGGTAACAGCTAATTCCCAACGTGCCTCACAGACACAAAGTCACTAAACAGGTTCAGGAGGGATAATTTCATCAGAAGTTTCGACTTGAAACTTGGAAGTCAACAATCATTATGTATCTAAGATTAAATTAAGACTGAATTAAGAACGAAGAATTTCATAAAAAAAAAAAAACATTAGACTTCAAAACAAATCAGAGGTTGTATCCATAATCATTCACCCTTACCTATATAGTCTACGATATAAGGCGTCCCCCTTGTTGTAGTGTCACGAGAAAGGTCAACTGAGAATTATCGGACCCTATGTAAATCGGATTCATTGTGACAACTGCCTGTTGTCCACCTGGATTTTTTAATACGTGGGCCATTATAACTGACGTTCTCAACTACAATTCCTTTTACCTGTGGGTAACCGATCAATGCAGCGACATAATCCGAACCCTGGAACCATATAGGAGACTTTTTTGTCTCGATCACGGTCTGCATGCTGACGCACTGGCCGACAACGTGCCGGATATAGGAGGGACCATATCTGCTGCTAAAGGACTCGTGAGATATCTGAAACAATCTGGCCTCGTTGTGCAATAATCAAAGACAGTGCTACAGATGGGGGAGACACAATTTAGCACAGTTTACCTCACACTCAAGTCAGTGCAGGACATATACCCAGAGCTAGGGGAGAAGCTGGAGAGGCATAGCTATCTCCCCACCCAATTAGGCTAATAAAAGTAATGATTAATAAAACACAAATGCTTGATGAAGGGCCCGGCCCTGCCCAGCCCACCCAAGCGATAGTGGGACTCTATCCTCGGGGCCCGGGCAGAGAATCTAAACCCTACACAGTTGTTTTGAACTGCAGAGATATGCAAAATCAACAAACTTGTTTATTTCTACTGTCATTTTCATCAGTGACTGTAACTTTTAAAAAGATATATAGTAGCCGACGTTTCTACTTTGACACGGTGAGATGTGCATGGCTAAACCCCTTGCCTTACAGACAAAATGGGTAGAATTTGGAAATTCACAATTTTGGCACCCTCAAGTGGCAGTATAAAAAAATAAAATTAAAAAAATATACTAAATGATATAGATCGGCCTTAAACTTGAGCAAATATTCCTTTAACGAACCACGTCCGCACTCTTCTCTGAGTGACAAACCACTGTGAAAGCCTTCTGCTCTGTGACCAGAGAGCCAGGACAACAGCCACACTGTGTTTCGAGCGCCTCAGCGGCCACTCGGCGGGGGTCACCCCTCCAGCCGCGCAGTTTCAGCTCAAGCCTCTGCTGTGCGGAGGGGGGGGGCGAGCGCAACGGCACAAGAGCCTCCATTACGGCTCCGGCACAAGAGCCCCGCGCCATTATGGCTTTCACATAAGGGCCTTCATTCGGGCTCTTAGTCATTCTAATGAGCTGCGCTTTGCGGCTCTGCAGGGCCTCTGACTCGGTCTGTGCCGGGGCCCCGTGTAACAGCTCCCACGCGACTGCAGGCAGCCCCTAATGCAGGAGAGCGCTCAATGAGGATTGTGATTTTTTTATTTCCGTAATTGTGAAGCTTTAGAGGGCTCTTAGGCAGAGATTTAATGGCGTCTAATGGAATCTCATCACAGAACAGAGAAAAGGGGACGGAGAGGGGAAGCACTGACTAATGTCTCTACATACTTTTGCTTTGCAGTTAGCCCTTAATTCTGTGAATGCAATTACCTTTTTGAATGACACTTTGTATAAAACATTTGGCACATATGTTGTGTGTATATGTGTATATTAACAGGTTAACCCTCCTTTTAAAGCCGACATACATTCATTGTTTATGAATTCAATGGATACAACACATTAAGTTGTGATCTAATGTAAATCAATCGTCTCAAAAAAAAAAAAAAAAAGTACGGTTTTGGGGATTGTAGGACATGATAATCATCAACTGGAAGCCATAATTTACCCAGCATTTCATTTACCGCTACATTACTGGAGAAATAGTATATGTGCATTTCTCTGTATCTCTTTAACTTCCAGTAGCCCTGGACTTTTCTCTTCCTCACTCCTCTTTTCTCCTATTATTTCCACCTAAAGCAACAAATGACAGCATCCCTAACTCTTTCACTCGGATACCCCTTTATTCCCTTTGCAGCCGCCTCTTATTTCTTTCGGTCGTGACCACGCAAAACAGTCTCTTTCCTTTGTGTCTCCCAGGTGGTTGGGGTCAAAGCCTCCCACTCACGTCTTAAAATTTGCCTCTGCGGTACAGTTAAAAATGACAAGTTGTTGCAGTGCCAGCGGTCATGGTTAAATGCCAGCCTGCTTTTTTTGTAGAGCAAATGCACACACGGGAGACCACGCATCCAGACAGTTGCTCACCAGGTAGATCTGTAAGTGACCCGTCTTAATAGGAGGCTGCATAGTCAAAGAAAGCATCATCATCATCTGAAGGTACAGAAAGAGCACAGACGCTATGTACTATAGCACAAACGGGTCTGCTGCCACATAAGCCTTTTAGATGAGGTTACTAATGAAGTGTAGGAAATGCAAAGCTCAAAGAAATCCAAGAAAACGTTTCCTTTGTCAGTGGCCACGTATAGAATATATTTGTGCCATGTAAGTCATTTTCATTCTTTTGAATCTAAAACTGTTCTCGAGTAAAACTCTTGGCTCACATGTTTCATATAACCTTGGTACTTTGAAGACCAGACAATGACAAAAAGATGCCACGGTAAACAAATTAAATGAATTAATAACAGTAGTCATGGAGTAAATTAATTTATCGATAAGCAGGCTACGGAGTCCCCGTTCACTTGTCCGGGACATACTTTGTCAGACATACTTTACCGCGTGATGCAATGTTGCGTGCATTGTCGTTGACACGTTTGAACCTCTTGCGTGTCCACGCGACTGGTACAAGGCCGCAGCTGTCCGCGGACACAGAGCGCATGTTCAGGCCTGCGAGGTTGCGAGGTGATATAGTGGGATGTGTCACGTAGCTGGCCGCTGGGAGTGCCCTTCAGCAGTCAACTGGGAGAGCCCTGAACTCAAGCGGGGAAAAAAAAAAAAAAAAAAAGCTTAAAATGCAATTCGATAGTGCAAAGTTAGCACTAGCCCTCAAAATGTCTTTTGTTGGTTAACGGTTAATTATTTACATCCCTGATTGGGAGGCAAAGTAGAAATGCTGTCGTTTTTGCAGAAGTTATTACATTCTACAAAATCTGGGGCTGGTGTCAACACATCGACTTTTCCAAGTTACTGTAAATAAATTCTTTGTCTCTCCCTTGAATTTTCCAACACCAGCTCAAAAGACACTGTTATTACAGTCACTTTACCAGACAATCTGTCAGTCGCAGTATCAGTGTCTGTAGCCACCCAGTCAGGCATGCACCCAGCTGTGTCTTTCCACTCTTCACTACAGCTAGAGACAACCCTAATATAATAGACGCACAAACCAGTACCTGCCATGATTGGAACACTTCAGGTATTATTGTAAGAGTTTTACCGATATACACATACATGTGAATTTAGAGTGCGGATCGGGCCGCATTTTTCTGTCCGAGTCCGGCCCGCATCAGACAGAGCAGTAACCGAACCTGTCCCGAGCCCGACAGGCATTAAGATATTTATGTCCAAGCCTGACCTGACCCCATCAGTTTAAATCAAAAAATGTTCTCATACTAATGACACATAGGTTTGTTTTTGTGGAAAGCCCGCTTTTATTAAGCAACATTACATTACATTATTACATTACATGTCATTTAGCTGACGCTTTTATGCAAAGCGACTTACAATTGCTATATATGTCAGAGGTCGCACGCCTCTGGAGCAACTAGGGGTTAAGTGTCTTGCTCAGGGACACATTGGTTGATGTATCGCAGTGGGAATTGAACCCGGCTCTCCCACACCAAAAGGCACGTGTCATATCCACTGCGCCATCACCACCACTGTAGGAACTGTGGTAGGAAGGCATTCGGAAATGTCAGATGAGCGCATCAGCGCACACGGGGCAACAAGCGCACGTTAACACAGGCCCGCACCTACATAATAAGCTTTTTTAAATTTTAAATGTTCAATGCCTTATCGCACTGATGTGACAGAGCCCGACCCAAACATCATTTCTAAATATCTGTCCGAACCCGGCCGACGGGCTCGGTTCGGGTATCCATCCTCTAATGTGAATGTATTGAATTGTGTCATGTCACTCCTTTTTCAGTGTCAGTTTTTTTTTTTCCAGTTTCAACTAATGGCGCTTTTCCATTACATGGTACCTGCTCGACTCACCTCCACTCTCCTTTTTTGGTTTTCAATTACGAAAAAAAGTTTTTAGTACCACCTCAGTCGAGGTTCCAAGCCAGCTGAGGAGATACCAAAAGGTGACGTGAAAGCGACATACGGGGGTGTCCTGAACAAACCCGCTATTTTTTTATATTTTAGTCAGCTGTGTTTTTTTTGCTGCCTCCAGCTTCATTTGAAACCAATTGTGTCTTCTGGCTGTGGCAACAACAACACACCTTCGACAATCTGTGTGTGTGTTAGGTTAGGTCACAGCAGTTTACTGCGGCGCCGCTATGACGACCAGCCACGCTGAGGCGGTACTAAAATCTGCAATGGAAAATGGACGCACAGTGCGTTGAGTCGAGGCGAGTCGAGCAGGTACCATGTAATGGAAAAACGCTATAACTGTCACTGTTCTGGTGCGGAGTGAAGGGGTTTAGGTGGAAGGGGCAAGGAGAGCGTGATTTACATGTATTCTGGAGATGTCAGTCGGCTGGACCCAAAGTCCGTCACTTTGAAGACTGGCAAGTATGTTTAGTTACATCTGTTTCTCTCTGCCATTGTTGTTTTTCCAAATAGAACTGGCTTGGTTAAAGTTATAATAGTCCGCTTAAAAAAGCGCTAAAGTTTGTCAGCAATCGTAGCTAACAGTAGGCTATGACAGACAACGGCAGAGAGAAACAGACTTACTTTCTGTTTGGGAGTTCCAGGTGAAGTCAGGAAAGCTGTTGTCGAGATGTACGTTAAAACCAGAGGCTGAATGCGGTCAAGCCGTCAGTGAGCACCGTGCACAAAGAGGAGGCACTATTCCCCGTTTTTCTGTGCCGGTCTCCGTTCTCCTTCTTCAGCATTACGGGCAAACTAGAACACCTGTAACGTTAGACGTATGGTACCGAAGTATCGGTTCTCGTGCCATCCCTATATCCAGTGTTGGGAAAGTTCACTTTCTACATAAACTAGTTCAAAGTTCAGTTCACAAATTTTAATATATAAAAATACTATATAGAAATACTTCAACATTTTTAACTAAGTTCACAGTTCCAAAAATGAACTAGTTCATAGTTCTTTTTTTCCATAGGTTGCTGCGAGCTATTATTTTTCTAAATTATTACCACAGACAGCAATTATTTGATCAGTTTTCACAGTGAAACTATGCGTCAGATTTCATCTTCATATCTAATCAGTTCAATGTGCCGTTTCAGGTTTGCTGTGGATGTGACTGAAGTGCGGATTACTTCATATTAAGCTACATATTAAGGCCCGTTTATGGTGCGTTTTAGCCGGGTTTTGGCCTGGAAGGCTCTATAGAAATCTGGCACCCTATTGAACGAAGTTAAACTGAGAGAGCATGCCGTTCACAGACACCAGAATGAACAAGTTCACAGTAACCTTCATCAGGCAGTAATACAGTACGTTCAGTTCACGTTCGCCCAAAGTTCATGAACTCGTTCATATTCTATCGTTCAATGAACGCGTTCAGGCACAACACTGCCTATATCCACTAGTGTCGGATGTCCTCATTTCTCTCAGCTGCAGTATGAAAGTCAACGTTAAGTGTCGAGTCTCCCTCTGGTCCACAGATTTAAGCGTACACTCAACCAGCCTTTACCTGCTCCCCCCTGAGCAACATCACTGCACTTGTCTTGCTACCACCCCCATATAGATGCACTAATTTAATTATTGTGTGTACACTTTACCATCCCCATATAGATGCACTAATTTAATTAGTGTGTGTACACTTTGCTATAATCTCCCCGCCTGGTTTCCCTTCCTTTTTAATGAACCAACACTGGTTGAAGATACTCACTGGGATGAAACTGGTCTCAAAAGACAACGTTGAACATTGGCAAATACAGTGGGCTTCATTCATCATGGATATTAGCGGAAATGCAAATTATTTTGCATTTAACCATATGGAAAATGCCATCAGTGTAATATTAGAGACTATAAAAACATGTGGTAGAGTACAATATGTTGAATTATGATACAGCAGCAGCAGCAGAATGCATTCAGCAGTAGGCTATTAAAGATGAAATACAGTATACTATTTTCACTTCCTGAAATGGTACACGCTACGTTCTACAAAAAGATGCATCCACGTGAGACATCTAAACAAGGTGTGTATTTTCTACCATGCATGGAGGCATGCTGCATGTGACAGGGAGGAGGGAGAGCAGAGAGGAACATAGAGAGAGAAAGAAGACATCGAGAGAGATCAAAGGTTGACGCACTGACAGCTGTCTTTGAGTCACCATCACACACACACACACACACACACACACACACACACACACACACACACACACACACACACACACACACACACACACACACACACACACACACACACACACACACACACACACACACACACACACACACACACACACACACACACACACACACACACACACACACACACACACACACGTGCGGTAACACACACTTAAACACAAATGCACACAAAATGGGGCAACAGCACATAGCACCGAATTTACATTTATAAGACTTCTTGTTTTTCCCTCACTTAGACAAGAGATATTTGAAGCATTTATTAAATTATCAATCTAGTTATTTATTCATTTAGTCAGTCAGTCAGTCATGTTTTTTATGGCTGAGAAGCTCAGTGTAATTTCATTGAGCTACCAGATGGTTGAGGGTTTAATTAACAACTTCAAAAGCAATAACTGGAGAGCTGGCCAAACACACACACACACACACACACACACACACACACACACACACACACACACACACTATTAGCTGCCTAAGCAAAAGTCCTGCAGTACAAATACATATCATCCACACTCTTATTAATTCATACTGCACAAAAATCGAACAGAAAAGCAGCCATTGTACTCTCAGCGTGTTTATGTACGGTTCCTCTCTCCTCGTTATGGAGGCTGCTCCCCCAGCTCCCCAGACTGTCTGTGTAGGCGATAGCTGAAGTGGAGGGGAGGTGCTGTGGATGGGCTCTGGGCTCCCAGACTGTAAGTCACACCCTGCTGATTGGATCTTAGTAGCCTCTTGGGGACAATAAAAACACCCAGTCTTCCCTTCATCTCTCTCTCTCCCCTTTTTCTTCGCTTTACTGGCAACCGCAGCCTTTATTCCACTTTAATGACATTATTTTTGATTGGCGGAGCAACAGTGGGCCTTCATCCGCTCACATTAGGCATGGTAATCAGACAGCACTGGGTTATGTTAATATGAGTGGCACAGGGCAAAGAGCCATTAACCTGGGGTCAGATGGCCTCTGCAGTTTCTGGCTCTCTTCTTCAGTCAAAATTGCTCGCAACATAAACATTTGTATTTATTCATGTCTAATATGTTTGTTTGTGTATGTATGCACCACTCACCAAGGCAAATTCAAGGTAGGTGTGACTTACCGTGGTAATAAACCCTTTTCGGATTCTGATTCTGACAATCCACAGAGGCCACAGTGTGTTGGCCTCTTTCAGTACCGATGTTACCGGTCAGAAATACACTCGTGAAAACCCAACATGGATAAAAAAATGATTAACAGCCGACATCAATTCACTAAACCCTATGGTGTGGCAGTGTTTCTGCATCTAATATTATTTGCCATCAAAACTTCCTAACAGCCCTCTTGTTTATGTTTAACCTAAATTTCTCAGGACAGCACATAATTATCTTGTTATTACCACGATTGGGTTTTACCTAAACAATAAAATGTCGAAGGTGGCGATGGTTGCCATGTCATCACCATTCATATATCTTTATACGACCTCTTAGAAACACCGTTTAGCGTGCTTGCCCTTCTAGAATATAAACATAACGTAATGCACACTGACTGAAAAACAACATCTCAAACTTAACTAGTTTAAGTCGACTGAAGGGTCATCGACAGATGTTCTAACTCATCCACCTTTAGGGGGAAGCCCTACAGTATGGTTGCAGTGTTTCCTCTATGTGGATTTGACCGTGGCGGCCCCCCACGGTATCAGAAATAGGGCTGCATTGTTAGAGTGCATGTCAGAGAACGTTTGTATTTAAGTGAATTATTTACATGCTGAAGTAGTTACACTGCATTAAGATAATGTAATTAATAGGGGGTTTATTGTTATTTGCTACAGAATGCTTAGCCTCTATGTCAAGATCAAAGTTGGCCTATACAGTAACTAAAAAAATACAGTTCAATCACAACTGAAAATATGCCTCATTTTGTGTGTGAATAGAGGTGAATACATAGATTTGTTTGTGTTGCAGCAAAGTGTCAGTTCCATTTCATGGGGTGGGGGGACCTGTTCGGACCTGCCCCCACTGCTAAAAGAAAATCCTCAAGGAAACACTGTGGTTGGTCTTTACTCTCTTGCAATGATTCTACAAAAATACCAAAAATCACGATGAAACTGGACAAAGACACATTCAGTGCCACAACATGCCATATTGATGCCCATATTAAATAAGTGAAAGAAAGTGCACTGATGATAATCGTAGCAGAATGTGCTCAACAATTTCATCAGGTTGCCAAAACCAAGGGACAAGGGATCTAAAAAGTTTGTTTGCCCGGAATTGGAAACCACCCCCAGTCAGCATTTGTTAGTGATAATACATCAAGTCAGCAAGGAATAAAAACAGGGGCTCATTTAAATTCAAAAAGTTCTGTTACTTGTTTCTACGCTCACTGTAGGTCAGGAAATCAAATGGCTCGAATGTGTTTGATTTCCAAAAGAAATAGTTTAGGTCCCTGTTGACTTTTGACTGATGCCAAAAAAAAAAAAATCCTATCAGCAGGCGCCAGTCGGTTTCTTAAAAGAAACAAATCTCTGTAGGTGTTCTGAAGGAACTCCTAATTAATAACAAATATAGTAGCTTATGAAATTCTGAGTTTGCCCTTTGGATTAGTGAATGCGTCATGTGTCATGTGTTGTGTTGTTAGAGGCGCGTGGTGGCCACTGGCTCATGGTTGTGGACAACTATATTGCTTTACACGGTAAACAGGACAATGAATGATCTTCAGATCATTAAATCTTTGCTTCCTGCTGGAAATGTCAGTCCAGTCTGTTCATTAATCTTTTGCCACCACACAAAGAGCTGTTGTAAACTGTTGCATACCTAAATACTTAGATTCTGTAACGCGAAGGCGTACCCATTATAGGGATTTCCAGGGACTATTTGTGTGGCGGCCATAAGGAAGGTCCATACGTTTTCACAACATCATCTGCAATTTATCAAACTAAATTTCAACATAAATCATTTTTAAACCTTGTCACCTCAGTACATCCTTTTTGTTATTTTTGCGGGACGGACACAAAACAATATGTAATAAAAAAAAAAAAAAAAATTTTTTGAACAGAAGTACGGTTATTCAAATCATTTAAACAAATGGCCAATGCTTTAGGTGAGGACAGACTTGTGGTTGGTGGTTTTTAAAAAGGCCAAAAAAGGGTAACTACATGTCAACTACAAACACAGGCGCGTTTGGCAAAATTTGCTTTATAAATGGAGTTGGGTAACGCTAGGGTATTTGTGGTAGTGGTGTAAATATTACTGCGCTATCGCATTGATATATAATCACCATTCAAATCTATTCAATATCATTCATCCTTATAAATATTATTACAATGGTTTTCATCGTAAATTAACAGTCAGATATATATCACTTTTTTTTTTTATGCACTCTTAGAAAATACACCTGCGTAGATGCGTCTGAACACAGCAGACAAGGCAAAAAAATAAATAAATAAATTTAAAAAATCGATTACGGTCTGTCATTGCATCGATGCAGAATCACCGGCCTCCGCATCGTGATGCATCGATGCAATGATTCATTTCAACGCCCCTAATTCGGTGCCTCATTTTTGGTGCCACTTAAATGCCTGCGTATGCCCGGTATCTGGAAAAACCAGAATGATACCCCACCCTATATTAGGCTTTTTAGTTGTTTGTTGTTTCCGTATGGATTTGCACCCACAACTGTCAATTGTTTCTTTTATGTGTGTGTATTATGTCATATATGTAGACATGAGGTGCACAAACCAACTTTCTATCTCTATATGACCTCAGCACCATGGTTGCTGTGAGGAAAAGCCCATTTTCCTTCAGTGAAGACTGCTGAATGTCACATGTGCCAATGTTAAAGAAAGCAATTAGCCACTGTTGGCATGTCCTGGTCTGTGGATGAGTAATGGCTGGCAGGGCGAGAGTGTCTAGCCCTGATAAATTCTACTGTCCCCCTGCCTTATTAGTACAATGACTAACTGGGGAGGGGGGGCTGGGAGCTAAGGTGAGAGACCATAGGGGGTGTCAAAGATAAACCTAGATTGACAGCAGAGCGGTGTGGCTAAATGCTAATGCACCGAGTGACATTTCCGATGCCGGCCTGGGTTAGCTTAGATGCTGCTGGCGTACTGACAGACGGAGCTGCAGAGCTCTGGGGGGGAGGGGGGCAAAATACCAGTTCACCAACTCTCTTCTTCCTCATCCCTTCTTCATCCTTTCAATGAAAAGAAGGTGAAGGTGGGGAGAGGGTTGAGATGTTTTTACGAGGCTTTTATCCCAAGTTAGCAGGATAAGCTAATAGCAGGTGTTTCAGTCATTGATAAAGAGAGTGATGTGTAAAGATGGCACCATAAGTACACTAAAGGGAGAAAAAAGAAGAGGAGAAGACCGCACTGATATATAGCTTTGCCTTCCCATCAGGCACCTGGGGAGTATAGCCTGAGTCTGATATTTTGTCCACGAAATCCCCAAGCGCTGTTTTTTTTGATAAACCTTCTGCTTCCTCTTCTTCGCCGCCCCTGTGAGGATGATTTCTATCTCTACCCTCAATTTTCCACGAGTTGCCAGACCATTACAGACAGCAGAGAAACTTTGGTGACTTTTTTTGGCTGGTGGTCGAGAGCTGAACGCCTGTCGAGGCAGAGCGAGGTCTCATCTTTCTGGGTGGTCGGATGTGATGGGGTGTTGGAGATGGGTCTAATTGGCGGTATATTTAACATTGAGTGGGGTGACAGCCAAAGAATCCTCCCAAGTTGTGAACGGCACCTTTAATGGAATCTAATTAGTGGACGGGTGTGCTAACAGAAAGTCAGTGAGCAGAACAAGCACTCATGTATACTTATGTGTGTGTGTGTGTGTGTGTGTGTGTGTGTGTGTGTGTGTGTGTGTGTGTGTGTGTGTGTGTGTGTGTGTGTGTGTGTGTGTGTGTGTGCTCCTTATCGGATTGCTCACTGAACAGTTCTGATACCTAATGTCTTGTGACAGAATGTGTGCGTGCGTGCATGCATGCATGTCTATGAGAGCAAGCGTCACAGAACAGAACTTTCTAAGAGGTTGCTGGACCATAGTATTATATAGAGTGCATACAGTATTAGAACAACAATTGTATACTTAGTAGGGGCAGCAACTAACACTATTTTCAATATAGATTAATCAGTCAATTAGTGTTCATGTTTAATCAGTTTAGTACATCAAATATTTAGTACATCAAATATCAGAAAATAGTGAAAAACGCCCATCTCACATTTCCAGAGGCCAACGTGTTGTCTTCAAATAACTTTAGTCCAACCAACAGTCCAAAACCAAAAGGATTTTCTATTTGCAATGACAAAACTTGTAAAACAAAAATGTAATTAAATATAACATAAGGTATTGTGTATTCAGTTGTGTATTCAGTTAACAATGACACCAGGAAGTCGGACACCCGGAAAATGTTTGCCACTTTTGCTTGACAAACAGACAATTAACCAACTATCAAAATTATTTTGTATCAATTTTTAGTTAATTGACTAATCAACCAGCCTGGTTCCAGAAAACTACGTTATTTTTTTAAAGTAATTCAAATAGGTCTAGCATTATGCCAAATTCCGACTTATTTTCCTGGTTTGAAAAACAACCCAGCCGATAAGAGTTTTTAGGGCAGATTTAAAAATATAGGGAAGTCACCTTTGCGCCAAAAAATGACCACAAAAATGTCAACAAGCATAGATGGGAATGATGCAGCTCATTGTAAGTTGACTAATAAAACAACTCAGAAAATAGAAAGAATATACTCCGCTTGGAAACAAATCTTTTTGATATGGTTTTACCACAAAATGTTAAAAATCCTTCCAACTAAAAACCACTCCTCCCTCATTGATAAATCTTGAATATATGAATACCCTCCTTTTTCTCCTACTTCACAGAGAAGTCCATTGTGAGTGTACAGAGCACTGGAGGCCTGAACTTTCCACATTACACTAGTTTAAGTCGCATCCTTGACCATTATTGGTTTCCAAAAAGTGTCACAAAAACATGTTTGTACAGTATGTACATGTTTTAAACCTTCAGCGAGGGAATGTAATGCAGCTTCGAACTCCCCTCGTACATTCATCATTCTGCTCAGTGAAGGTCAAGCACTAGACACATTTTGGAGTGGAGGAGTTAACCTCCCCAGCTTTTGGGTCAACTAAAAACGTGGAGATGGTGCACATACGCCAGTCACCTCACATTGGTTAGGGCAAAGTAAACATTAAACCGCAGATTTGAACACAATGTCGGACTGAATAATGAAGTAAACACCAAAATGGTAATTCAGTCTGATGATCAGGCTACCAACTGACTACCTAACTAATCACTTAGGGACTGCAATTCATTTTTTTAGATATTGTTCCCCCCTTAAGGTTATCTCACGGGCAATCTAAATCTGACAGGGAATCCAGTCTCAGTTGATCCTATTGTACTGTATATGACCCTAGTCACACACACACACACACACACACACACACACACACACACACACACACACACACACACACACACACACACACACACACACACACACACACACACACACACACACACACACACACACACACACACACACACACACACACACACACACACACACACACACACACACACACAGAATTAGACAAAGACAGATCAAGAGAGATTAGTCTTCTCAGGCGACATAATCAGATTTCGTTTTTGGCCCCGAGAATCCTCTGGAGCAGCGCTGATCTGATCCCGTCATTGAGCACAAGAGCAAAAACCCAGACTTAACCCTGCCCTCCTCCTGCTTACTCTCCTGCTCCGTCCGCCTTTTTTTATTCTCCATCTTTCCATTCTTCTTCTTTAGCCTTAAAGTTTATCAAACGGCCTCATTTATTTCGGTGCTCTGTAGTCCTTTCTTCCTATATCTGCCTCTCTCTCGCTTTCTTATTTGCTCCATTTCTTTTTTTTCCTTCTAAACAAGCATTTTCTTTGCTCATTACCGCTTGCTGGAAGCATGAAAGTGGGTCTAAAACAAGCATTAAAGACTGTTGCGTTTATTTGTGTATTCACTGCGTTATAAATGCCAACTAGTTGGCCGGTAATGTCTGTTTTTATGATGAGCCTTCCCACGGAGTTTACACCACACACTGAGTTCATTACAATAGATCAGTAAAGAAAGAAAAAGGAAAGGATGGACAAAACACGCACACATGCATACACACTCACACTGGTATGTATAATGAGTCTTCCTTTTATGATGAGGAGCGGTAATTAAAAATGCCACTCTGTGTGACAGGGCAGGGTGGAAGGAGGAGGGAAGGGAGATGGACGGAGAAGGGGGGGGGGAGAGAGAGGAGTCTGGTCTGGTCCTCTCTTTAATGAGGATCCTAATCAACCCAGCGGAGGCTGCCCTGAGACCCCCCAGGTTCATTAGACCAGAAAAACCAGACTGCCAGTAAAGGAAAGGGAAGGAGGGATGGGTGGGACCATGCTGAAGAAAGAAATAAAGAAAGAAAGAAAGAAAGAAAGAAAGAAAGAAAGAAAGAAAGAAAGAAAGAAAGAGGGGAAAGTTTTTACTTTCTGATGAAGTGAAGCAGCGTTAGAGGGGAGACAGGGAATGGGAAAGGCAAAAAAGCAAAATGGAAAGGGCCGGGAGAGACAGAAAGTGTGGGGAAGAGGGTGGGAGGATGGCCAGCGGAGATAACAGTGTGGGTCATTGGGCGAGTCACGGCTGCCATCGATCCCCTGATTGGCTGTCTGATGGTTTCAACACGGCTGCCAAACCCTTTAATACAGGGTGTCTCCTACTGTGTGCTTGTGTGTCAAAATGAGTACCGTCTGTGCCATATGTAGTCCATGTCTTCACCACCAGAACTAATATCTGCCCAACTTCCTCAGGAGGCTGATAAGAGCACCTTACAGCTGCACTGATGCGCGCACGCACACACACACACACACACACACACACACACACACACACACACACACACACACACACACACACACACTTCCCAGCCAGTGAGACAAAAGGTCTCAAAAGTCTGTGTCTGTCTATGTGTGTGTGTGTCTGTGTGTGTTGAGAGTAACGTTTAGTGACGTGTGCACACTGTGAGGTGAGAGTGTTACAAAGTGTTATACTGGCCCTCAGCCCTTCCTTTCCTGTCCTCTCACATTGATTGGACAGCAGGAAAAGGAACACACATCGCTTCCAGCAGCCCACTCAACTGCTTTCCTTTCTCTAAATGCCAAGACACAGTATGTGTGTGCACATGTGAGTCAGTATTCATTTAGTCTGGGAAAATTCATATGCATACTAAACAAAAACATTGTTTAACATGAGGAGATGTCGTGGTTGTAATCTTTAAAAAAGGTTGATATATACAGATTAAAGTTTATCATCACTGGTGGTCCCGATTTGATTTCCGATTTTATTCAATAGGCTAACAATTCCTTTAGGGATATTTCAGTTGCAAAACCAATTTTGCATGGCTATGAAAGAGATTCTACAATTGTACAAGGCAGGGCTGTGCAATTAATCAAAATTTCAATCGCGATTACGATTTCAGCTCCTAATGGTCACAAGACCAGAATAATCGAGAGAAACGATTATTTTGCACATTACGTTTCGCAAGTAAATGGCCATGCCAGTTTTTCCATCAGTATCTTTGGCCTCACTAGAGACATTTTGTCATTTTCACTTTTGTTTTTGTTGATAATTTTGTGTTAATGCTTGTAACATGAGTTTTGGTAAGGGTGCGAGTTTTTACTTGAAGTTTGAAAGTTCAACCTCAGATCCTATACAAAGTCATCATTGACTTACCGAAGACTGTAAAAAAAGAAAAAGAAATTTCCCTCTAGCATTTAGTATACTAGAAATATTACATTTTTAATGTTTCTTTCATAAAAAACAGTGGCATCACGTCAAAAAGTGGCTTTTAAAAAAGGGTAAAAATCTATTAAAAAAAAAAAATTAACAGGACTGATGTGGGTTCAAAGATTTAAGTAAGTGAAAGTGGAAAATAATTATATAATCATTGTATGGCAGTTTGTTTTTTTTAAATATGGCACTGCACAAAAAAATAAAAATCATAATCACTGACTCAACCCGGACTATGAAAAACAGAAAAATAAAATTTCCCCCTTTTCATAAAAAAAAAAAACAGTGACTTTATGAATATAAACTGGCATTTAAAGGGTTACAATTTAAAAAAAATGAATGAATTTGTTAGTTAAAAATGTAAATCAGTGAAAGTGGAAAATAATATTTATATATACTATTTTTAAGGCAGTTTTAGGAATGGGGACATTTTTGTCCTCTAATGACACAAGAGGAACTTTTAGTTCAGGGTGCACACGTGTTAAACCCCTTCCCAACAGGCTAGCATGACAAAGTTAGTACTAACTGTTTCCATTTTAGTTTCATAAGATACATACAGAGATCGACTCTGGATTTTCTTAATTGATATTGGATCATTTAAATGAGGAAAATCGATTTTTTAAACCCAGCCCTACTCCATCTGTGTTGTTCACATGGTGGTTTTAGAGGTTGTGTAGAAAGGAAACTAGGGTTAAAAGTTAAAAATAGACTCCAACACAAAAAGCACCTGTAGCTGTGTTCATACAGGTTTGGGCTTTTGGAAGGATTGCACCCTGGGGTGCTTCTTTGCCTGCGATTCCTTGGCACTAGAGCCCGACCGATAAAGGATTTTTAAGGCCGATATCGATACAAATTTTTGGTGATTTAAAAATCCGATATTCCGATATATCGGCAGTTTTTTTTTAATCCAGAAACACTTAACAAAAAATAAACAGATTTCCCTAACATTGGTTATTTGTAGTTATTTATGAGTCCTCACTAAAATATGATAATGCAGTTTAAAAATAAACTTTTAAAAACACAAACTTAAGATATGAAACTTTAAAGATGCAGTAGGTAAGACTTATAAAAACTAACTTTCTGTCATATTTGCTGAAACTGACCCTATGTTCCAGTAGAACTACATGAAGCAGGTCATTTAAAAAAAATATCCGGCTCCTCTGGCACCACCTACAGCCTGTAGTGCAATTTGCAGAAATCCACAGCTCCCTGTTCAGATGCAGGCCACACACACACACACCATGGCCGGGGGTGGGGGGTGTGGGGGTGTGGGGGTGTGTGTGTGTGGGGGGTCTAACTGCGTGTCAATCACTGCTCATGCACACGCATTCATTCTCCCTTGTGGGGGGAGGGGCTTAGGAGACTGTTTGGGCTTTAGCAGAAAGGGGGGAGGGACTGAGAAGTTGTCGATGTTCAAAGTCCTGGATCTTCATAATCCTACCTCCAGCACCTTAAAAAAGGGTTAAACAGAGCGCCCTCTGGTGGACAAATTATTCAACGCCAACACTCATAACATGGTTGAAGGGCGTTTAATTTGTTTTTATTTTATTTTTTAAATATTCATTTATCGGCCATTATAAATGCCGATATTATATATCGGTCGGGCTCTACTTGGCACTTCCATAACAATGCAAAGCAATTTTTCAATACTCCCAGTAGGTGCTGCCATTAAACAACATACCCTCCACTATGTTTAACAGCTGGCTGTTGGTTAAATGAATAATTTGATACTTTGGCCTTTTCTGGACACAAATCAGTCTAAATGGAAGAGAAAAACTGAAAGCTTCATTTGTCTTCTGCTCAGCGCTCAAGCTTGTGCTCCTTACACCAAGTTATCTTTGTGTCCGGGCCTTGGATACAAGTGGTTTCTAAATTTAAATGCCAGCGTTGCCACATATAAGATTTCTGTGACACTCACAACATAGGCTACAATTTCCATTGAAACTGTCTGACGGTTTGATTCAATCTGTGGCATTTTTCCAAGGCTGTAATTTTGGTAGCTTTAGCATCTGTTGCTGTTAAGGGTCTGTCTTTTCCTGCTGGTGAGGACTGAATTGTGATCACCGTTCCTTTTGCCAGAATAGTTTATATTTTATATATTTGTAAAACAGTACGTTTTTGGGACTGCCCGAAAATGCAATCGCTTTGGAAAAATGTCAAAGAAGAAATGGATAAAATTCTGGAAATGGACATTCTAGTATTACTTGTACACCGGTTTAACACAGACCAGTGTTATATTCTACATAGGTTGTTGACAGTTGTAAGAATAATAATTACTATTAAATGGATGAAGTCTAACCCTCCCATTGCTCAATGGCTAAAAAAAGTCAAACATGTTTACATGATGGAACACATGACTGCCCAGCTACAACTACAACTAAACAAAAGCTACCCATTTTCACAAGTAGATAGACATCAGTTATTGACTGCCTTAGATATGTGGAGGTAGATGTGTGTGTTCTACTTCTGTACGGTGTAATCTCACCTACATGTGCAGATATGTCAAGAGAAGACCAATCTCTAGGTGATGGTGTTCTGTAATGTTAATTGCTTCTAAATTTGTGTGAATGGCAATACCGTTGAGAAAAAAAAAAACAGAAAGAATGAACAGAATTATGAGTAATTGCTGAAGTTGGCAGTGGAGACAAAGACTAAAGCAAAGTCGAACAGTAAGCACTTATATATAGTTAGCGTGGACGGCCTGTAGGACGTCACCAAGCACAAACCATCCACCTGTCCTGCCCACAGCTACAATACTGTGACTACTCCACGAAGATTTCCGTGCCAGACAACAAACATTCATTATGCTGGGGACAAACAATTCAAATTCCTCTCATCTGAATAGGCAACACAGCTTAGAGGAGTAAACAGGATTCACAGAAGAGCTTAAGACTTTGTGCTTTCCTTGGCTTTGGGGATATTGAGGCACCTCTCTGTGCTAAAAAACGCTCCCTGGGTCGTACACATCCCACTACATTAGAATAATCACCTGTTTTGTTTAACTAAATTATGGAAAGCAGGACTGCATTATGAGTGAGCAAACAACTATTTTTAATCCCCGAATGGGTAACTCGATTAAATGCAATTTAATGGCAGCCTTTCTGACGGTGTGGGCGCAACTAAATCGATACGTACTTTACACAAAAGTTTGCTGCTTAATACAATTTGTGCATTTAATAAGCAAATTATTGTAATTATAAACCTCTTGCCAAAGCAATTAGTGATAAATTATAATCTTATGATAAATTATCTTGTGTTGACAGCCTGGGGGAATGCTGCAATCAAACATTAATTATTCATTGGGTAATTAAGTTCATAGGTGTTTCTCCCTCCCATTCTCCTGCTCGCTCCCTTCCTTCCTTCCTTGCTTTCTTTCTGGGAGGTGTAGGATGAGTGTCCAGACTTTAGTCTTCTAAATTCTTAATACATAATCGTGCGCCAAACACACAAAAAGAAAAAAACGGTCTAACCAGTTCATGTGACCATCTCAACTGATCAAATGTTGTAGAACTCGATCAAAACAAGAAAACAATTAAATAAAATTAATAGACAGCTCGCATCAGCAGTGAAATCTCATCAGGGCCGGAGTTAGCGCTGCACACACCAATGACATGTATTGATTATTGTTTCTGGGAATTTGGGAATCTGAGGAAGCCAAATACAACACAGTGGATTTCTGAAGGCTTATTCTGATGTCCTTCAATAATGTTTGGCCATGTTGGGCAACAATTCTATTATTTCAGGATATTGTAATTCAAGTTTTCTGAGCGTAAACTACACTTCTGCATCTCCTCCTTGGCTCGGTTTTCAGGCTTTAGTAAATCTATCCCGTGACGGAGACTTTGGTTAGGTTCTTTCGGTGAAAGTGCTGTTTACTGTAGATAAAGGCTCAGGGCTGCAGCTAATTCTAGGCTAAACTATTAGATAGGAGACTTTATTTAATCAATCAAGAGTACATAGAGAAACAAAATTGTGTAAAAAAAAAAAAAAAGGTAGTCCAGTTGATTGTCCAAGGAGCAGACATTTGCTGTGAACAGTCTGGTAAGCTTGTCGGCTGGGGTAAGCTTTTAACCTAGCACCAACGCCGTCGCATTTGGTTTCCTCTCACACAGCCTCTGGTGTCTCCTTGTTCGGATGGCAGCGTTAGCCTGCTACGAGGACCAGACGCCAAAGCCGCGGCACCGCCTACTGCTGCCATCGGAACGAGGAGACACCAGAGGCGGCGTGAGAGGAAACGTAGTCTCGCTTTGCCAGACCTTCCTCCACTGCGCTGCGGGGGGGCGAAGGTCTGGCTAAGTCCACACAGCAGTGCGGGATGGGAGAGGAGCGTGCCCTGGTTTATTGGAGTTTCTTTCAACCAACCACAATCGTCTTGGGCGGTGCTAAGCCCTGGACACAATGACGGTGCCTCTGCAAAAAAGCCTCGGGAAGGAACTTGTTTTTGTGGTCAGGTGTACGTTCAAAAGTTGTTTTAGTCGTGTAACAGAAAACTCACGACTGGATAGATTTACCCTGCGGAGATGTGAGGAGCAGCTAACCATAGTCCTCATAAATCAACCGGAGTTTAAAATTACAACACAAAGAAAGCAGAAGGTAACGGACATCCGAATTTAGACCGTCATATAGGGGAGAAAATGAAGGACTATACCTGGACAGTTAAATGAAAATAGGGTTGCAGACACGAATGAACAATCATTTTTAACATTGATTAATCTACCAACAGTTTTCTCGATTGACTGACTAAATTGTTTTGTCTATAAACTAAAGACAAAAGTTCAAAACCAATATGTAAAATGCGGACCCCCATTTCCCAGATCGCGTGCAGGGATGTCTTCGGATTGCTTGTTTTGTTTGGACTATCAGTCCAAAACCCAAAGACACAGTACAAGTCAAATGAGAAAGTGTGTCCCAACCTTTGGCTGGTACTGTAAGTACATCATGTTAGACAGAAAAGAAACAACTCATCAAATTCATAAGCTACAAATCAGCAAATGTTTTGCATTTTAGCTTCGAACGGTGAATAGATTATCAAAATATTTGCCAATACATTTTCTGTTGATTGATCTTATTAACTCTAAACATTTCTTTGGGATGTGCAGTTGCTAAATCCTTGCCACAGTCATGATACAATGTGATAGATAGCTGAACCACTGTGTGAAAATTTAACCCAAATTCTACAACAATGAAGTTCAAAACATTTTCCAAAAACGTGTTTTATTACAATGCGTTACGCTGCTTCGGTGTCAAATGTGAAAAATATTGACATGGAACACATCCCTCTGCTGAAACGCTTGTTGTAAAAGTATTAGCTTTCCTGAATCTTTTACTACTATCAGCATCTGATTTAGGCGGTGCAGGTTTAAAAACGGACTCGTGCAAATTTTCAGCAACCGTATGCAAAACCTGGAGCAGCACATAAACAAACTCTTTGTCATGACTACGTATAATTGACATTTCAAACCTTAGCTCTTCGCCAGACAGACAGATACCGAATTGTGTTCTGAAAATAACCGACCGGCCCAGATATGTCAGATGGGGTTGAAAGGACAAAGCGTGTTCGCGGGGTAAACAACGCCACATTCATCCAGTTCAATTACATGGAAGAGACATCAAACTTAGACAACAAGACGAGCGAAGCAGCTCTAGTATTGGGATCGTTTTTTTTTTTTTTTACTTTCTTATTAACGTTTTTTTTTTGTTTTTTTTTCTCCCTCACTGGAAGAGACAGGCGTTCCAATACCAACGATTTGGATGAAGACATGAGGAAGATTCAAGAATGAAAGGAATAATGAGCTCTAACTGTGCCTCTTTGTTTTTCGCTCATAGCTTTGCTCCAGACATCTATCAGATCCTGTGTCTCTCTTGATTTTTTTCAGTGATGCAGTGGCATGCTGCTGCCATCTAAAGGTGTAAGATGACTTCACTGAGGCTCTGCCCAACGCTGTGTGTATGAAACACTTCATCACAGGCTTATCCAATACATCTTTCCTCAGTCCAAGCGAAATGCTTGCCCTGTGTAAAATATAAAATCATCATCTAACGGCTTCAAAGGGCCACTTGTCACTGAGAGTGTATTACTGATTGGCTGTGGGAGGGTGAAAGGTTGAGAAGGACAAATGTGAGGGATTTAATTAGACAAATAATGGTGCTGTGTCCAACGCACAGGCAGCAACACAAGGCGATACCACTGTAATCCCTTGTAAGGTCCGGCCCGGTATAACTGCTGGACACACACGTTTGGTAAGGTTATTATACTGAGGTGCTAAGGTTTTCTGTATAGGCTATAGGTTAGGAAATACTTTGCACAGCATGTTGGAAGTTGCACACATTATGATGTAATTTTTGTTGGTTCATTTATATATCGGTTTGTTTATCTCATCCTTTTATCTCTATACTTTGATAAGTATGTGGTTTGTCGTAGAACCTGAATAATTGAAATATATGTACGTTGAACACTAATAAAATACAAATGAAAAAAAAAAAAGGAAGTTGCATACAATAACATAACCTTTGTTATGTTGTCAAAACAAAATTTTGCCCTGTAAAATACCCCATTATCTATCTTAGATCAGTTTCATACTATAATGTGCATTCTACTATACACTACATTATAGATACCATAGCAACAATAAATAATCTGATTGGCTGAGGGTATGATTTATTTTTAGATAACAGCACAGCTTTGACGTTGTGAAAGACTATGCAGCTGTTACTAGGAAACAAACTCTTGTTGGAATGTGATATTGATAACTGATAATGATATTCGTCTAATATGCTATGTATGATAATGCATTCTGACGTAGGGCTGTCACAGTATTGATTTTTTTTGTACCACACAAATTAGTCAAGTCATTCAAAGAGTCGTGGTTACCTTTTAAAAATCTTTACTCTCTTAAAGTAAATTCTTCGATAGCATTTATTTCCGTAGTGGTCTATTCTTAACAGCATATGTAGTCTAAATGTTTATCTTTATTCCAGTGTTTTCATTGTTGTCATTAAAAGGCTGGAATATTGCTCTGCATCAGTGCATGTGAGCAGAGCACGAGCGAGCTGTAGGGATTTTGGAGGGAGCGCAGAGCGGATGTTTTAAAAAGTTGGACCGTCGCCTAATCTCCCGCTCCATCCCGCGTCGGCACCTTTCACACCGGGAGATCGAAGCATGTCCAATGTCCATGCAGATGAAGGCGCCCGCCCTCCGTCCGTCCCACCGTTTATCAGATGAAAGAACCGCAGCAAGGGGATTGAACGGTTCTGTGAGGTGGAGTGGAAATTCTGGACCCTATACTCTGCTCACATTCATTCGCCAGGCACGTCATTCGATTCTGAACACTGTTAATTGACAATACCATGCTTGCAAGAACAAAGAAAGTGTCATAATTTTTAAAAAGACAGGGGATGCAGTGGTAGCGTCACGCGGTAATCCCGACAGCCCTATTCTGACTTGTCCGATAATAGAAGATAATACACTTGGCAAAGTCCATTATTTTCTTATATTTAGGACACCTAATCACACATCATACAAGCCTCAAACAAAAGGACAGCCAGACTCATCTCTGCTTATTAAAAGTAGTCAAACTCAACACACTACATTTCAGAGCACACGCAGACAGACGCACAGACACACACCTTTAATCAGTGCAGATGTACTGTGAATGCCCTTTCCCCCCTTCGGTGCCAGGCCCTATTGTGGTGATGACTGCACTGGCATATTGATGTCAAGTCTTTATTGTGTGGGTTGATGGTGGATGGGGAGTGCTGATTATCTTGTAACCTCTCCGCCCCTCTCTCCACACCTTCCTCCCTCTTACCTGACAACGTTGATGTGTGTATGTGTGCGCATTTGTGGGTTTAGCCTAATGAAAGCTACAGGCCAACAGCCTCCTCACGCCTAAGTCTCAATCAGACACTCATGTATCCGTGCTGGTTCTCTCTTATCCCTCGCTTATATAAAAAAATAATAAAAAAAGACCTTTGAAAAGTGTTTGTGTTACTCCCCCATGTCTGACTGTCACTGAGCTGCTGCCTCTGTCCTTGTTCTAAAACCAGATATTAAAGTAACACAGTGGCAAAGATGCAGCGAGTGAAAAGTGGAAAGATGATAGAAGATCTATACACAACAGAAAGAAGAGAGAGAAAAAAAAGAGAAAAAAAAACTATGGTGGGTTGTGGGAGAGTAAAAAGGAATAGTTTCTGAAAGTCAGACATCCAAACAGGCAGACAGATCACAAACACAAAGTCATGGTTAGATCTGCAGACAGCTCCCACAACTAGAAAGAGATGGTAATAGAAAATGAGAAGGAATTAGCAGAATGTAAAAGGATGACAGGCATTTTGCTCTTCTATCAGAGTCGGAGGCAAAAATATTAAGAACACGCTACAATGTATTGCATTCCAACATCATCAGTACTGATTTTTGAAGTTGTAGTTTGTGCGTGTGTTGTAATGAATTGCTACTCTTCCTGCAGTTTTGACTCCCAATGTAGACGTATGCACTAAAGTAATACTGTACAGCTGTACGGAAGCTCAAGTATTAAACACAAACAGAGACCAGGCTACATGATATCAGCACAGTAACGGCCCGATCTAATCCACATGGGGTCTTGGATAATGATCCGACTCAACAATTTCTAATTTCATCCTGTGTGCGATAGCCTGGGAAAACCCTGACGAACTTCCGGCAAATTTGAGATTTGCTCTGCAAGTCAGTCTGGCCAAGAGCCCATTCAAGCCCATTTCCAATTTTTCCAAATCGAGGCACCAATCACAACCGTTGAAGCAGGCTTTACACGATGACGATAGCGCAGCGACGGCGAGCAGCTTTTTGTTTACATTCAACATGACGGCCACCGAAGCGCAGCAACCCGTCGATGCCGCTGTCGCCGCTACGTCACCCGGATCGTTGGTCCGATTGGTTGAAGGACTATCCGATTGCGCCCAGAGGCATTTGAGCGGCATCCGTTGGCGTTACAACTGAGAAGGGTCTGGTGTCAAAACGGCTACATGTGTGACAGTGGAGGACAACCGATTCTGATTCTCACGAGGCCATGTACTGACCAACTCCTGCACATCATACAGGATGCAAAAGACTGTAAGGGTATTATTGGTGGATGTCCAACCTGTAGTCTGGCGTGTGTCTTAGCTTATTAGCTGCAAATATTTAAGAAAGAGATGGAGCGTCTAATCGGACAGTGACCATACATATTGGCTGTGTCTCAAACCGCCTACTTGCACACTTCAAGCACTTAGTTTTAAGTATATAGTGTAGATAACGCAAAAAGGGCACTGAAAGTACCCGGATGACCCCCTAAAAACGGTCAAAAAGTTCAGTGTGGAACGATGGACACTACGCGCCCTAAATGGGCGCCATCTTGACTATGCAGCGGAAAGGGGAGGGACCAGGGATGTCGACCGGCAGCTGATTGGACGAACACGTCACATGGGTCTGGCTTCTCCCGGATTTCACAACAGAGCATAATGGCGGCTCGTTCAAAATACGATCTCGAATTTTACAAAAATAGTTAACCGAAACGTGTTTCTGAAAACATTTTAAGCGAGAAATAGGCCATGCAGTTGCTGAATCTGTCTTCATTTCAGATCAACAAAGGTCAGTTTAAAAGATTTTCCAGAGAGGCGAGCTGACGCGCCCTCGTCATTTCCGGTAAGTGTTCCGTTTGGGACAACACTAACCATCCAAAGTGGGCACTACAGCAGTAAGTGCTCAGTGCACATTAGCAGTATACAGACAGAAGTGTGCGGTTTGAAACACAGCCATTGTGTAGTCTGATCAGACATAAGGTGCCATTTTACTTCACAAATTTTACAAGCTTTAGGCATTTGATTGGCCCGCAATAAACCAGTCCTCCAGAAATTAGCACTCAACTCTCTCCTGCCATCCAAAGAAAATTAATAATTAAAAATATCACAGCAGCTAGAATGCAGCTGCGTCGTTTCATATTTGTAGTTTTTGTTCACTAATCCCTACTGTAATACAATGTAGTTCTGTTTAGGCATGTTGGTCTGAATGCTGAAGCCAATTTGTATCTAAAATGATCAACAACCCCATATAATGTATTCCACACAGGCACTGCTCTACCTGTTGGGGACCACGTGTAAAATCCAGGCCATGAACAGAAAACGTATGTACACCGTATGTACAAATCCACATCCTGTGTTTAATTGTTGGACTTTACCAGCAACCAATGCCCTTTAACTTTCTATAACAAAGCATCTCATGTACAGAAGGAGAACACAGCAGCCTAAAGAAAAGGACTACCTGTGGCAAAGGCAAAACTGTTTCTCCATTTCATCCACCAACTCTCATGTAGTACATTTATTTATGTGCATGGTCAGAGTTGATACTTGGCATCCAGGCTTTAAACTCATCACTCCACCCTCCAGTATACAGCCTCAAACACTGACAAAGCGTTGTGGAGATCATGCAATGCATCGAGACTACATCAAATCCAAAACAGCAGAAATTCAGTTGTGACAATGATAAACATCCCTCCCTAAAGCGCGGTTAATCAGCTATTATTATTATTCATGTGGTCATTCCTCTGATAGAGCACAAGGGGAATATACAGTAGTATCTAATGAGCACATGCAGCAGCCCTTCAAGACAAGTCACTTATGCAGTAGATCATTTACTTTTGCATATTAATATCACAAAACATCATGGCTGCAAGAGCTTAGAACAAGAGCTTATTAGATCAAATGTTATGACATAAAAACTTGTGTAAAGAAAATGTAAATATGACTACCTACAGTATGTTTATTGCGTGACAAAACAATGTAGTTTTCATTAAGGTAGCATTAAGGTACATGGAAGGCCTGTGTGTGCAAGACAACGGTCATATTTACATCCGTAAAGCCAACACAATATTACCATCTACAATAGCCAGTTACTGAGGCAAGAAGACACCAACAACAACACGCTGTACAGACAACTCACTCTAACACTCAACCATGAGTAGGCTATTCCACCTTCCACCTATTCACATAAATAAACACCTAAAAAGCATTATTAAAAACGTGCCAAACAGCAAGCAAACAAAATGGCTCAGCAAAGAATAACGCTCAACAATAAATTGAATCACAATTGATAAAAAATAAAAATAAAAATAAATCAACGAAATAACGTTACACATAAAAAAGTAGCCATATAGCACAAACACCAACTGAACAAAAACCAAGATATAGACACATGCTAGCAAAAAAACAGCTCTTACCTTGGTGAAGTGAAGGACTTGAAGTAAATCCTTTGAGAAGATTCAGGAGTTAACCGCTCGTCCCAAGTAATGTTAGGCAGGAAACTCCCGTGTTTTGTGGACTGTAGTTCATCGTTTGAGGCCGGGGAGTCAGGTGCAGAGCTTGTTAACTCCTCCACCAGAAGTCCCACCTGAAGCGCCGTCGACGTGTTCGGCCTGTTGGCAGCCAAAAAGTTAGCTAGCTTATGAAGTGACTTAAACAGCATTGCTAGCACCAAGCATTTTCGGTAGGGTAAGCTAAAACAAAAGCAGCGAGGTAAAACAAACAAACGAAAAGGTCTAACTAATTGGACCCTAATTAAATAGCTCGCCTCGTTCCAAGGGTGCGTTTAATTTGGTACGTAGGCTCCCGTCTGTCATGGCAGACATGTTGACACGTCGTAGTAGAAAAAACACAGTTGTATTCAAAACCATTAACGATGGCTGCATTCCACTTAGGAGAGACCCTGGTATTGTTCATGCTGACTCACTGAAATAGCTCACTGGGACACTTGATGGAATGGAGCCATTGTAAAGGTTATCAATTTCATCTGTGCTTTTCCTACTATAGTCAAAATGTCTGCTGTGAAAAGGTTGCACTCCTAGACAAATGTCCACCCCGGTGGACAATAATGTTGAATTTAGGGTTCAAAATTAACTTTCTTGTCCACCATCCAAATGGCTAGTGCATGTTCAAATTTTACCAGCCGCTCAATAGATTACTATTGTTTTTGGCTGGTGGTGAGTGAAGCAAATCTACCAGCCAATTGCATATTTTACTTTCATTTGGCTGCTAATTTTGAACCCTGGTTGTATTCTATTTTACAATTATATATTCTAACAAACAGAGAGACAAAGAAAAATCATAAATAAAGTGGTATAAAAAGTTAGAACATGACCCATCCCTCATGGAATTATTCAGACACATTGACTCATCAACAAACCAAAAAATTCCCACATTTTAACCCACCATCATCTAACAGCACAATACATCAATATCCTCCAACCATAAACATAAACAATATCCAAACATAAACCTCCCACAAATAACGCTTCCACAATGGGAAATCTAATTTTTGCCTCTTTTCCCATGCTTTAGAATGATATTTAGGAATTGCAAAAACATTTGCAAAAAGGTATTTAAATGAAGCTTCATTGTCAATACCTATCAAATCTAAATAGGAACATAAACAATGTTTGTCGTAAATTATAATATAAAGGACAATATAACTAATTTAGCTTATAATATACTAATACTACTATACTAATATAATATACAAATTACTTCTTATTTAATCGCACCTCTGTAACTTCCAGTTTCAATATGAAGTGGAAATATAGGCTACCACATCTTAACTGTCACTGCATGAAAAGTGGGATTTTCGTCAGTATGCGGCATTGTAGATTGTCGTGGAACTTCAGGTTTACGGCTGTACACGGCAATTTTCGGTGTTACCTGTAAATTGCCGTGAATTGTCGGAAATTGACGTGGACCTTGCTTGGCAGTTGTCCCCCCATGACCCCCCCTCCCTCTAATTCTAGGGGAGGCTTTAACATGTAAATGAAAATGCTGTGAGCTATACAAATGCAAATCAGGGTAGCAACAGGGGGAGTTTTACCCCAGGTGACATTTTTCTAAAAGGTATTAACTTCATTTTAAGAAAATCTCTTAAAATAGATATAAAGCGTAATTGTAGACTCTTCAATTTTAGCTTGAATTTATTTATTTAATGAAAGTATGCTAGATTAATTAATGTGTATGTCCTTAGCAATAACCAATGTTATGTCAAAAAGATACACAAAATAATTTATTTCAACAATTAATCAGGCTTTGCCACAAAGGTAAAATGTGCATTCCATGATTCATTCACAGTCTCTATAGAGCTCAAACACTGTGCATAGTGGCATGACTACAGTGACCTTTCTTTGGTCTTGCTCATCCAACATTGTCTGGTGGAATGGAGACAGAGGCTCCACTGTACAGTTTTTTTAAGAACTGTCTTTCTGCTGACACCAAAACACTGTACTTCACATAAAGCATATCAGCTTTGTCATTGCATGATAAGGTCCCAACCATTTGTCTTCTTAAAATACTGGCACATTCAGCACCATATTCACATGTGCATGGCATATGAAGCTGTTGGCTCTGCTGAAATGGCCTCATAATCTAGACTTCAATTGTCCTATTGTTATTGCCAGTATTCCATTAAATCTCACTGTAATTCACCTCCACACCAGTGGGTGCGCTGTTCGCGCCCTGCTGGTTAATCTGCTCCTCGGTCCCTCTCTATCACATGTGCACAGAGTGATCTCTGACATTTAGGAAAATTATACTTACTGATAATGTCTACATTAATGTCACTTTACTACTGGCCAAATGTTTTGATGCAATACAAGTTGCATCATTAGTTGCAAGTTGCAAATACAGGCAGTAGCCAGGATTTTTAGCAATACTGCGGTCCATAATTCCCCTATCAGTATGCCCTTTCCAATGGTTGACTAGCCCCCGAATGACTCTGAAAAATGTTTCTACGTAATTACAGAAAGGTAATCATACAACTCATATTTTATTGATTTAGTCATCCGGTGGTCAATTTTCCTCTGTTTTTAAAACATATTCAGACATTTTTTGCCTTTAAAACTGTCAAATTTGAATCTATTTCGACAAAAACTAAAATTACCCTTTAAAAACAAAAGGTTTGTAATATTTTGGACATCTCAGGTCATTAAACTCTCCTAAATCCCTAAAAATATACAACATAACGTTGGTGTCCTCAATGGTATATGGCCCTGCTTTTAAAGAGCCTATACATAACATTTTAAAATACAACAAAGGTACTGATTTATACCTTATACCTGAGTAAGCTAATATGAATGTGTATTTAAGCACCACATGTGTGTTTAAGCCTGTGTGCAGTAGTAATAGCATCACACTGTATTTGTCTCACTTGCACTTCCCTGCGTACGCAGCTCTCCATCTCAGTTTCCGGGGCGCTATACAGCTCCAGTAATTGCCACCGGAGCGATTGCTCCTCATTAGATGCTATGGAAGCTGTAATTGGCCATCCCAGGCACAGAGATCAATGCCACTGTTATTACTGGGATTTGAGGCACCTAGGCCCCAGACAGCAGGCCCAGCCAAGGCCAAAGGGGAACTGGAAGGGGGGAGGAGGTGAGGCTCCACAGCTTGTTATGGCTGTACAGAGACTAGACAACCGCTTGTCTTAGGTGTCTATCGACAGCTCGCAGTCCAACATACATCTGCTCTCTCCATCTGCTCGCTCATTGACACTTTCCCTTCCACAGAATCTGTCTTTCAGCCTCATCCCATCTCTCACCCTGCCTCGTTAATGGGACTCCTTTTTTGCCGTTCCTCATGCTGCCACAGAAGACCTGTCAAAGGGTCACATAGTGTCCAATTCTACTGTAGGAATCCCACTATTGCAACTGTTGCCATGAGTGCATTGCATTTGGCTTCACTTTAGTAGTAAATGTAATACATTGCTGCCTGTTTAACTTTTTAAACAGGATTATATTGTACAGTTGCAATTATAATTTCAAGGGAATGAACATGGTGACTGTCCGTAGATAGGGAAAACACATCAATTAGGATGAGAACAAAGTGTTTTTCGCTCTGACCAACTTTTATCAGTTTCAAGTTACATTTTTTTTTTATATGTATATAATATATATATATATAGATTTTTTTTTTTTTTAAATATAGTTTGTATTGGTGCCACAACACTGGTACAAGTTCAAAGTCTGTACAAATCACCATTTTTCTAATTTTTGTTTTCATTTTCCCATCAGTCCACCCACCCACCCCCTCCCATCTCATGAGTACACAAATACTAAAAAATAAGCCAAAACATTTATGGCAGGAATAGCAATACTAAACAGCTGCTAAATCAATAAATAAAGTCCCAGTGTTTTATCCAGTTGAGGCACAAATTGGCCCCCACATAACAGTCAGAAGAAGTGATATGAGCTCAGGAGCAACGCCATAAGAAGAAGTAGACCGTGGAAAAGATGGCTGCCCTTTCAGACTCGCATCAATCATTACAGGTCATGAATTCAGTTTGGTTATGCAAATGAAAATTGAAGACAACCTTGTGAAAATATATTTTTTTTAACTGCACTCCCTGAGACCCAACTCAGGCTTTCATGATAATTTTTCACAGAAAGGTGACACCTCTAGAGGAGAATTTTACTTTCCCAGTGTCAAACAGCCCATTATTGCTCCCTTTTTACCCATTACCAGAAATACATAAAAGCCTCAGACATCTTCCAGGCAGACGCACTGCTGCCATATCTCCTCCCTCTTTTACCTGTCTGCCTTTGTGAATGAGTTTATCTCACCATTAGCTGAGAATATTCCCTCCTTCATAAAGGAGTCTTGGTAAATATGGTATATTGGAAAGCTTTTTCATTTCTAATTCATACAAGCTTTATCAAGTGATGCTACTTTTACATCTATACCACATGATAAAGGTATTGAGCCTTTAATTCACTGTAAAAAAAACAAAAAACATTTTACTTTTTTTTCTTTCAGTTCATGTTCTGAATCTCTATTATTAATAATTTATCATAGACAACAATAATGGGCCAAGTAAATCCAGAATCAGGGACCAAAAGGTGAGGCTGGTCTAATAACACCATTGTTTTATGGGGCTAAGGGCTCAATGCAAATGATAATGGCTGAACACACGCTACAGTATTCACGTACAATTACTCAAAAATAAAACTGAACCGCATCTTCCCAACAGTGTCGCAGTGAATGCGACAAGTGTTGCTCTGCTGAATGATCACTAGCACATCTGTTCTGGTTTTGACTTACATTATACAACTTTTTGACTGCCATTTTGAGTGGCTCTAAAAAGCCTATTCCAGAGACATTCCGCCCAAACATGACCTGGCCATCTTTGGATGCTCTGCAGAGACTTTTGAGCTGCTGACCATTCAAGGGAATGAACATGATGACTGCCATCTGAGAGCAATCTGCATTACAATCAGGAGAGACTTCCTTGCAATTATGAACATATTTATTGTACAGACAAATGAAAAAAACAAATGTAAATGTACAAGTCTCTGGAGATTGGACTCCAGATTTAAAGCAGGATGTCATGCTGCGATAGACTCGAGACAAATGGCCGACTCTGATTGGTTTCACTAACAACGACACAGCTGAATCTGATTTACTACTGAAGAGTGACATACCATGAAACAGCTGATCATTATGAGCGATGAAAAAAAGGAATATGAAGTCTTCCTGTAAGAACTTACGCTGAGTTTCATATCACGGTGGTGCAATTATTAGCACTGTGGCCTCACAGCAAGAAGGTACCGGGATGGAACCCTGGTCCTCCTGGGCCTTTGTGTGTGGAGTTTGCATGTTCTCCCCGTGTGCTCCGGTTTCCCCCACCAATAAAAACACGTTCCCCTCCCTCCACCAAGCTGATGTGGGGTGAGCGTCTGGCGTCGTAATCATCACCTAGGTGGGTGCTACACATTGGTCATGGTAGAGAGTAGTCGTTGTTGTATCCACATGACACAAGCCTTCCTTGATCGCGCGCCACCACCCAACCCTTTCCACACAGTTGCTAGTAGCCAAGGAGGACATGGAGGATTAAAAAAACATGATGGACGTGGCCAGGTTAGCTCAGTTGGTGGAGCAAGTGCACATATATAGAGGTTTACATCTCAACGTGGGTTCAACTACGACCTGTGGCCCTTTGCTGCATGTTATTCCCCCTCTCTCTCCCCTTTCATGTGTTCATCTGTCCTATGGAAATAAAGGCCTAAATCGCCCCCCAAAAAAATTTATCTTCACTCGAACTTCTGCGCACTAAAGACGCCGGACGACACCAATTTGTAAGCATTGCCATACTGAGAGATACCGAGAGAGTTGTGTGGACAGGTCAGGAGTGGCAGATCAGAGGAAGTAGAAGTGGACGAGGTAGGAGAGAAGGATTTACACCCTGACGGAGGAAAAATAAAGAAAGAACATCACGCCCTGAAAACCCTGACAGGCAGACATCACAGGCTCATCAAAGTGGCTGTTGTAAAGTCAGATAAAGACACATTTTCAATCCAGGCTGTATAACCTCCCATAACTAGTTTTATGTGAAGTAAAGGGCAGGTTATGTGTTGTCTATCAGAAAGAACCTCTTTTAATTTGGCACCGCATGACTCAACACAGCCCAGAATAATGGGTCTGACATTTTATCACCTGTATCATCCTGGAATATTAATCTAACGACTTTAATGAACATTGTTTTTTACAAGGCATTGTGAGATGAACGGATTATCACACAAATATTTGTTCAAAAATATTTAACACAAAGATTCTAACTGGCATTATGTATGTATGCTTTTCTTATTCCTCCAGCTCTCTCTCTCTTTCTCTTCTGTTGGCTGCAGTTTGCTGTTGAAATCAATCAAGGCTTTATCAGTGTAATACATCAACAAATAATGATGCCTTTCATATTAACCCTTATATGGTGTTAGGGTCAAATTTGATCCGTTTTCATGTTCAGAGATGTAAAAAGTCCCATTCACTTTTTTTGATTGAAACGAGGCTTCATGATATCCTCAAACAACTATTCTGGGCGCCCGGATAGCTCAGTTGGTAGTGCAGGCGCCCATATATAGAGATAGGTATTTACTCCTCGACGCAGTGGGCCTTGGTTCGACTCTGACCTGCAGTCCTTTGCTGCATGTCATTCCTCCATCTCTCTCCCCTTTCATTTCTTCAGCTGTCCTGTCAATAAAGGTCTAAAAATGCCCAAAACATAATCTTAAAAAAAAAAGTATTGTAACACAACAAAAGATGTCACAATTTTAGTAAATTCTCTAAAAAAAAAAAGACCCAACAGAGAATATTGGTTGTTGCATAAGTTGTGGGTGGCTCTGTGAATCAAATTTGGCTCGTTTTCCCCCACCACACACACACACACATAAACACACACCCACGCCCACACACACACACACACACACACACACACACACACACACACACACACACACACACACAAAACTTGGTTAATAATATTACAGTAAGTTTAAAAAAACTTAAAAGCTAACACATTACAAGGGTTAACTAAGATGAGTAGCTAGCTGTCTGGATTTACCCTGCAGAGAGCAGAGGACCAGTCAACCATAGTCCTCATAAATCATAATATCGGAAGTAGATAAAACTAATAAAATGTAATAAGATACTTCTAAGTAATGTAAATTATATTTTTTCCTTATGTAAACGCATGTGAACTACTCAGCTCAGGAAATGAGGTCTTGAGAGCTTATTGAATTCTGAGAGAGATACTGACCTTCACCGTTACACAGACTTTCATAGCTCACAGTTATTTCAATCATTGGGATTGGCCTCTGATAATGTGAAAGCTCTGCAGCATTTGCTGTAATTAATAGCATCACCACATGGCGAGGCGGCTCATGATCAACGTGCATGAGAGTCAAAATAACAAGCGTCACTGTAACAGCCCGAGTCGATGGACTCCGGCTCAGGAAGATTACACACCTGATCAAGAATCTGAGGATGTATCGCACAACTATACAGCATGTTCACGGCTTTCAGTGGTTTCCATTCCAGTGTGCTGTTTTTAAAAGGACCCTTTAAAGGCTGTGTGGGTTCTGTTATCTATCGAAGAAGTTGAAGGTTCAATCTTAATGCACTTCATCTGCTTTAAGGTAAGAACAGGGATGACCGTAGGGTCGGGTATTCGTTGTGTCACACTGCCCTCTTTAGGACATACGTATGTATGAAGTAAGTGGTAGCAGATACTAGCAAAGAAAAGAGCAACATTTTTTTTGTCAATTTATTAAACATGAAAAAAATACAAACACAAAGTAAAAGTTAATCAACATTAAAAGATTTCTCAGTCACTGAGTTCACATGATACTTTTGATTCAAATGATACATACAGTGCAATGAGACTGCTATCCATAAACTCAAAGGACTCTATGTTTCACCCCCATTCCCCAGGTAATTATTGAAAATTAACTTTTTTTGCGCTTCTTCCGATGTTTTTGTCATTTTTTCTGATGCTTTTGAAGCTTTTTTTTTTAAAACAATTTGGTCACTTACATGCACCACTAACACATTACATGTCATTTAGCTGACGCTTTTATCAAAGCGACTTACAATTGCTATACATGTCAGAGGTCACACGCCTCTGGAGCAACTAGGGGTTAAGTGTCTTGCTCAGGGACACATTGGTTGATGTAACGCAGTGGGAACTAAACCTGGGTCTCCCACACCAAAAGCATGTGTCATATCCACTGTGCCATCACCACCCAACTCACTAACACCAACTTGTGTTGGTGTAATAATACGTTTTACACTTATTCTTGGAACATTGTTCAACAAACGTCATTTATGTGAAATTATACCTAATTCTTTTGTTAAAAAAAAGCAGAAATTATGAATTATTTTGCCTAATAGTTAAGATCAGAGGATGTTGAGTGGATCACAGACAGGTATATGTCAAAGTTGAATCATGGAGGCATCTTCATGTGTCTCATCGGTAAAAACAACCACTGAACTGGAAATTCTCCTGTGAGCCAAGACTAAAAGACATGAGGCTTTGAATGTGCTTTTTCAGACACCTTTGTATTCATATTGTCTTTATAAATCTCCTTACTGTATAATAATTGGAGTAGGTCAAAGGACTGACACACAGATACTCAACTTGCTTTGCCTCTTTTGCAAAATGACAGGACGCCAGGGGGCAGAAAATAAGCAAACACTAATGATATCTATCAGATAAAATGAATAAAGATGAGAAAAAAAATCATCTTTCTTTTAAATTCTTTATTTTCTAATTAACTGAGGTCTGGTGTACGCAGGGGAATTTCTAGGATTAAAGGACATACAGGGATTGGGGATCCTCCCCTGGCACTTTATTTATGAAAAAGCTCAATTTTGATGCTTTTTTTATGAACTCTGGCAACTTATTTACATTCAAAGTACAAAGACAATCCCCAGTGTGAATCCGTTTATTTTTAGTGTGAACGCTTGGGCAGTGGCTGTCAGCGTCAGATATAACAAAAAGCATCTTCAGCGCGTGTGTAGAACGCACCGGGCAGAGCAGCAGAGCAGCAGCAAAACAGCTGCGCTTGAAGATGACGTAGTATTAAGAATGACAACAGTAGCGAGTAGTATGAAAGCCCAAAATTCCGCGTAGGGAGGTTGGTTGGGGTGGTGCATGGGTCAAACAACACAGGACTTTCACCCCGGAGACCGGTGTTCTTCTTTTCCTAAAGCCAACCGTCCCGTTCTTCTTTTCCTAAACCCAACTGTCCCGTTCTTCTTTAGGTAAACCCAACTGTCCCGTTCTTGTCCAGCGTGTCACAGAAATCGTACCTTTTTATAAGCCACCCACCATCTTTTCCTTAACCTAACTGCGTCAAAAGTGACGCCAGTAGTCCCGACCAAGCGCGTTTAGATAAAGCGCGTTTAGATATGACGCTAAAGGAGACTTTTTTTTTTTTAAGATTATTTTTGGGGCATTTACACCTTTAATATATAGGACAGTTAGATACAGTATGAAAGGGTAGAGAGAGAGGGGGGAAGACGTGCAGGAAAATTGTCACAGGTCAGACTTGAACCCTTGACCTTCCGCATCAAGGAACAAACCTCTATATATGTGCCCCTCCTCTACCAACTGAGCTAACCTGGCCACTGCTAAATCAGACTTTTAGCGTCAATAAAAAACGGCACCTGACCAAGTGTCTGTATTTTACGAGATGGGAGTGAGAATGTGTTGTCACAGTAGGTAGAGTAGCAGTATGAAATAAACGCTACAGCCTTGCATCTTTGTCGATGATGAAAAGCAAGGTGTGAATCCAGTAGCCTATTAGATCAACGATCTAATTTACAGACTGATCGGGTTGTTTGTAACTAAGTACAGACACAACGCAAAAACACACTACACGCACGCAGCAGCCAAAACCACCACGACAGTGCCATATACACATGGCGGAGTTAAAAAAAAGAAAAAAAAGAATGATTTATTCAATTGGAAATTGAACTTGTGGGATGAAAATAGTTTGGCGAACTGAGGACGTTTGTCTGTGTTCAGATTCCTGATGGATGTCTAACTAAATGATAGAAACGGTGTGACTGTATCGACCAGGTGTCCTCTCATAATTAGAAAACTTATTTTAGGGAGGAATTGAAAATGAAGTTTAAATGAAGCCATTTTTATTAATGAGGCCCTAAGGAGATTTGGCAGCGCTACATGAAGAATACAGGTACATCAGAAAGAATTATCCATAAATCCATCCATCTAGTGTCTATTTCTTCTCATCTGTATTCAAGTTCACGGGGATGTTCCAGATTGTGAAATAAATGTTAAACACGCGTATTATGAGACCAATTAGCTGGAACACGAGCTTATTCCTACACAATGGCTGTTAAAAGAAATAAAATACAGATTTGAACAATTTACTATTTGAAGATTTTTTTAACATGTTGACCTTTCATTAAATACCAGACATTGGCCAGTAGTTACCCACCATTGTTGTCATGAATTATTCAAAAAAAGAAACTGCAATAACATTTTATTTTCTGTCTGGTTAAACATTTTGCTGCTCAATTGTGTTGTTTATCGTTTCATTCTCTTCACAATGGATTGGTTTTTGAAGACCAAATATGTAATATTGTGTGTGCATCTGTCTGCGGGCGAGCTGCTGCATACAATTGCCCTTACAGGGATAAATAAAGTGGCATTGAATTGAATTCTTCGGTTGACAGATGTCAACCTGGTACATGTAGGCCGAAAAGAAAGACATGTGGTGGAGTTTCAGGTGGAACGTCGTGGATATAGACTAAAGCATCCCTAACATAACATATACTTGGTAGCTCATTACGTTATATACTGTATGATGAGCACTTTATATTTGACAGGTATTTGCAACATGATCATGAATCCACCAGATGACCTGGACCAATGAAAAAGCCACTGCCGAATGAAGCCAGGCAATAAAGCTAGACTGTCACATTTGGAGAGGAAGTGCAGGCTCACCCTAATATATGTATATATATATATATATATATATATATATATATATATATATATGTATGGCCTTTGCCAGATGATGGCCCCTGAACTGTGATGAAGCCACTCACTTCCCAAATCCCAGCATTCACCAAATCAGCTACAAACTGATGATGCTGATCCACTAATACTGAAGAGTCTAACAGTGGACTCCTCGGCCATGGTCCTCCTGCAAGACACCATTCCTCCACACGATGCCAGTGTTGCGCTTCTGAATACTTCACTCGGTTCAGTCCTTGTCCTCTCCTCAGCTCACCCTCCCAACAGCCAACATACAGTAGGTGACTGACACAAGTGATACAAGTCAACTAATATAAGAGACCTGGACATAATTACTGATGGAAGTACTTCTGAATTTGTAACACAAAGCAAAAGGAACACAGTTTAACCAGCATTCAGATAAGGCCATAATTTTCTCAAACCCTGTAAATGGATGTAAATTTATTTCCACCTTTATGAAGAAGCCGCATGTGTAAGCTTCTGTGTCCATTTTTGACGTACGTGACTGTGTTCACATTTTGGATGAGATTCTGGTAACCAATCCATCTTTAGGCCCGTCAGTCCATCCCTCCCGATTCTGATGCATTATTGCTCCACTCTGTAGGGCCCAGGAAGCATTGGGTGATAAGGACAAAAGGGCAGAGGGCCAGGCACTGCGATCCCTCAGATAGCACCCAATCACATTCATTACATCAATTAGGGCAGTCCGACACAACACCGGGCTGGGAGTCAGACCTCCATCTCCTGCTGATCGATGCTAAACACAGAGCACATCCTCTGGTCTTCAACCTCCACTGCAGACCACCATACTGTACTTAAGCTCAGCTAAGCTAAACTGGTCCTCCACTGGGAGTTCACCACTGGTATGGAGTTTATGACACATTGTTGTCGGCAGGATTCAATTTAAATGAGTTTTTTCGAAATATTTCCCGGATAGCGGATGTTAATTGCAAACTAATAAATCTATTTTGGGTTTTTTTTCCAGATGGAAATTGCAAATAATTACAGGTATTAAGGTATTTAGATGCTATTCATTTCCGTGTTTGAACCCACATCCAGACCACAGGACACTACAATCTGCAAATGTGGTGATTTTCAGGTCAAAAGCTGTCTAGATGGGTCATTTAAAAACAGGCTAAATGGGGTAAAGATATTAAAGTGTTTTACACATATAAGTCATACATTACTGTCTTTTATAATTACTTTTCAGAACTACATTTCAATCAGAATCAGAATACTTTATTGATCACCTCAGGGAAATGGTTTAGTTGCATGTGCTCACAGTCACATGCAAGGTAAAATAATAGTCATTAAGTGTATAAAGTAAATAAAGGGTTACACTTTACTTGAAGGTATCTACATAAGAGTGACATGACACTGTCATGAACGTGTCATAAACATAAATAAGTCATAAACGTTTATGACATAACACTTCTTTTAGTAAATGTCATTCAGTTTTTGTCATGACAAGTTATGGTTAGGGTTAGGGTTAGGGTTCCTGTGTCATGACTGTGTCATGACAGTGTCATGTCACTCTTATGTAGATACCTTCAAGTAATGTATTACCAAATAAAGTCAAGACATAAATAAAAATGTCAAGTAGAAGTAAGTGAGATTAGGGTTAGGTTAAAAAGACTGTACAAATTCTATTGTAGTGCAGTGTACAGTATGAATACAAGTAGCAGCAGTGAATAAATAAATAACAACTTTGTTCATGTAGCTGATGACTATTGCAGGAATTATTGTACATAATTGTTCAAGAATATTGAGATGTGATGCGGAGATGCGTGCTGTGAGACCAGAGGGAGGAGTCATATAGTTTGATGGCCACAGGAAGGAATGACCTCCTGTGGCGCTCTGTGGTGAAAAGCATGTTGAAATAGAGTCAATGAAACAGCAGCTAAATGGAATATACTGTATAGCAGGGGCGATTCTAGGATCAGACCTTTAGGGGGGCCTTGCAAAAGTGATAATCCCCCCCTCCCCCTGCTAAATCAGTCATTTCATTAGCCGATAATCTCTGAGCTAGCTACTGACCAACAATGTCAGCTAACGTTTTTTTGACACTATGATGGAACTAAACCAGACACTTTCTAAGTTTCAGTAATAATGACCAATTTGACACAATGTTCTAACATTCAGCAATTTTAGTTGCTTATGTTTCAATTTGGGTTCTAATCGGCGCTATGAAATGACCAACTTCTTCTCTGGGAACTACCAACGTTAAAGTTCACAACCGTCTCCTGCTCTCCCTCTGACAGATCAGACAGAGACTCAGCCAAAAGCGGGAGTCTGGCACAACCTCCTCCGATTGGCCAACACCACATTTCTGTTAACCCTTTCCTTGACTGGGTTACAGGTGCATAGCATCGGCGACACACACACACGGGATATTAAACCTGTTTTAAGCCCTTTGAACCTGTAACTGTTTGTCCTCTGTCACTAACAGACAAGTTTGCAAACTCTAACTTGAAGCACCAAAATTGATTTAAAAAGGGTCTAAAATCGCCAATGCTCTATACCTAAAAGATAAATGCCTCCCATAGCAATGTAGAATTGATCAATAATACAATAAGGAAGGATGTAATAAAACAAGCTGGATCATATTCATAAAATCACATATAGTATATAAACACAATCCCAGTATATTGGCAAACCGATCTATTCAACAGTCGACCTGTTGTACACTTTAAGTGGCGAGGATATTAAGTGGTTTAAAGCAGGAGTTGAATGCACATCCTGAAATCCCCCTGTGTGCAACGCAATCCATAATAATGATTACCAAAGTGGGATCTTTAAGGAGGCAAAATTTGGTATCGTATTTTAAGTCCATGCAGCAGTTAAGCCCCACACAATGGTTTTTGAATGGTAAATATGAAATCATAATCTGAGCCGGTTGGTCATTAGATGTAATTTCAGCAGAATCTTCAGTACAGGGCTGCTTTGGCTTTGTGCTGATAGATAACAGAAGCTACAGTATGTGAGGCATTCACACTCAATGGCTGACATCTGAAGAAGTCAAATAAAGAGAAAATCTTGTGGACAATTTCTCCACATCTGTTAGTTTTACTGGTTCAATAATCTCCACAGTGCAATCCTCTTTAGGGGAACCAACCTGAAACAAAATCCTGAAAATATGTTCAATCATTTTTTTTGTACTTTAAAATAATGTTACCGCTGCACAGTCCAGATGAAATGTAAGTTTAAACAGCGAAAGAACAGGGTCAATATGACTGGTAGCACATACCTCATACACGACACAGTGGTGTTAATAATAGTGTTTCCGAAAAAGTTTTTAATAAACACACAAAAATGCATTATTTTATGTCTGCTATCTCCTGTCTTCCTATCTGGCAGCTTAACAGCATAACCAGAATGGAAGAGATTTGTCCAATAGACTCTCTCTTCTTCCACCATCTCCCATCGCTAAAAACTCGCTGAGGTGTGTTTGTGCTAGAAAAAAATTTAGCTTATTCCTTTATTTATCCATCAAATAATCCAGTATATTTTCCACCAAATCTTTTTTTTTTAAATGTTTTATTCATTCATTTGCAAATCAAGTCCAAAAACTAAATACATAGAGCACAGTTAATCATTAGTTACTCTAGCATATTCCCCTTTCAAAGCCCTGAGCTCCTTCTTGTGAAATAATTTGAGTTAAATCACAGAGGGCTCAGCCCAGTTAACTTTAAAAGAGACTATCAAAGTTGGGACTATACCTTAGAGTGAACTGTGTCTAATTATACACACGGCATATGCTATATAAATATACTATATACGTGTACATAGCAGATAGCCTAAAATGGACAAAACTAACGATTTACCACCAAATTGGATAGCATGGCTACTGGTCGTCATCTTTGAGGTCTCCCAACATCATTTCTGAGTCATCACCCGATATCAATGGCAGACAAAGTCAGACCTTTAACTGGTTTATTAGAATGTAAAGCTCTTGTATTGTGTATTGTTTACGACAATTTTAAAAACCAGAGAAATCTGTAATGTTATTCAATGTATTATTCCAGTAGCTTTCATAAATTGAAAGCTACAGCTAATTGATTTTATTTATTATTTTTGTTTTAAGCCATATTTTTACAATACACTTTTTAAATCTTGGTTGTTTTAAACTTTACATTTGAACCGGATGAAGGACTTTAGTCATTGGACGTCTGGATCTTAAGTTATCAAAGAAACAAGCTGAGCAAAATGACCAGACTCTCCGGGACGTCCCCAGTCGATGTTTGACAAAACCCCTTAGACATGTATTCACTATTTTAATCATGTATGACCTATTACCCTTGGTAAGCTCATTTCAAGCACCGAAACAATTCGTACAACACATCATATGAACATCAACTTTTCAGCATTAGCGCCAAATTATCTCTTCACAAACTGCTCTAGGAAAAATGTGGGCGTCACTAAACGGAAAGCAGAGTTTGTTCTGAACGTTTTCATATGAAACACATGGGGATCAGTTATATGCATATACCTTAACCCTTGTGTTGTCTTTCCCTTGACCATGAAAAAAAACACTTTTGTTGTCCCTATCTCAATGTTTTGTTGCTGTTTTTTTAAGATTATTTTTTGGGCTTTTCCACCTTTAATTTGATAGGACAGCTAGGTGAGAAAGGGGGAAGACATTCAGGAAATTGTCACAGGTCGGACTCGAACCCTGGACCTCTGCGTTGAGGCACAAACCTCTAAGTATATGTACACCTGCTCTACCCCCTGATCCAACCCGGCCACGTTTTGTCGCCTTGTTCGACATTTTCAATGCTTATTTTTCGACCTCCCATATTTCTGATATAAAAAATAAACTTGGAAACGGGTCAAATTTGACCCCAGGACAACATGAGGGTTAAACGGGTGAATTTAAGAAGATATGTGAGAACGCCCTTAGACCTCGGAGAGTTAACCCTAACCTCTGCGGATAGTAATTTGGTTCGCGGTAAAAACATCCTGATGAACACTGAAGGAATCCTAACCAGGAGAAGCTGGCTGCGATGTTGCAATGGTGGTAAAGACATCAACTCCCATCATCCCTCGGTACGTCCTGACGTCACCACTCCGTCTTTTCTTTGTGTTGTATATATATTGAGATATTGTGCAACTAATTCTGAATGACATCAAAACATTACTGTTTAGCGTGGCTTCCAATTAAAATGGTTACATTACAACTCCATTTTAATCTGTAAACATTACTTAGCTTGCTTTCTTTTCATTGTCTTTTACATACAATGTATTTTAATGTGGCATTCTTTCCACTTTTTTGGGCATGTCTGACTTTATTGGATAGGAAAGCTGAGATATGAAAGGGGAAGGGGGGGAAGACATGCACGAAACCATCACAGGTCAGACTCGAACCTTGGACTCTCCGCGTTGAGGAACAAACCTCTACACATGTGCTTCCGCTCTACCAACTGAGCTAACCGGCCACTACCACTTTTATTATTATCTCTAACAATTTATTTGATTTTTTTTTTTGATTTTTTTTTTTGTCTTTTACTTTTAAATTTAGGACAAAAGACGCAACGGCGAGTCCAAGCAATGTTTGACAACACTCCTACTCAAAAAGCGATATCACAAAATTAAAATTTATACATTAATTTACTATTTTATTCATATATTACGCTACTTTTGTGAACCCAAGACTTTTGTTGACTCATTTTAAGCACCGAAACAATTGAGTGTAGGTGTGTTTTCACAAGAGCTTTAAGAAATTTCAAAAAGCGAACTTTTCAGCTTTAGGGACAAATCACCTCGTTGCTCTGGTACAAATGTGGGCATCACCATACAGAAAGCAGAGTTTGTTCTAAACATTTTGATACAAAACACAGGGATCAAGTTACATGCAAATACCCTTAAAAAGGAGAATTCAAGAAGAAATGTAAAAATTACATTAGACCTCAGAGGGTTAATGTTCTATTTTTAATGCATTTTTCACCCCTGTAAAGCACTTTAAATTGCTTCATCTCTGAATGGTGCTATATAAATAAAAGTGCCTTGCCTTGCTTTGAATAAAAAATGGTTAAACTGTGCATGTATATTTTATGTGTAAGGTGGAATGGGTAAAATATAGGGACGGTCTGCATCGACTGGGAAAGAAATTGTTAGAGGCAGACGTGCAAAGACACATAGTCTAATGCAGACACCAAATATTCAGACAGGGAGGGTCACACTGAGTTTGAGCTGATGACACATAACATGTCATAAGGTTAAAACCACATGGCCACATCACTGACATTGTACTGTTCTTGCTGCGGGTGCTGCGCGTGATGAGGAGCAGCTCAGGTATTGTTGTCTTTTGTGGAATGCTGTCTGATGCATTCAAAGCATCGATCAGATGTCTGATGGACAGGTATGTCTCAAAAAATGTTCTCCTATTCAATAGAAATAAATGACTCGTGGCCTTCAGGTGCACTGCAGAGAACATGTGTATGCAAACGTGTGTCATCAGTGACCTCCTGACTGAGCTGGCTTCCTCCAGAAACCTTTTGCCTCCTTCCCCCGGCGACAGAAAACCTGGTGACACCAGGGTGAGCGACAGGCGAGGAAGAGGAGAAATGGCGCCGAAAACTGGAGGGAGATAAAATGGATAGATAAGGTGGGGGCATCTGAGAAAGAAAAAAAAATGGGAAAGTGGATAGATTGCGACAGAAGAGAGAGAGAGAGAGAGAGAGAGAGAGAGAGAGAGAGAGAGAGAGAGAGAGAGAGAGAGAAGAAGAAGAAAGGGTTTGGGGGTGGGAGGCGGGTGAAAAGAGTGATGCTATTGATACACTGAAGCTGCAGAAAGAGGAGAGGAAGGTGCACTCCATTTCTTCTTCCTCAAAGTGCTATCGCAAGACATACATTACAATGACAGCACTGTGACCACGCCAACCACATAAAAAAAACACACCGCCTTTTATTTCATCTCCCACAGATAGTTATTAATAAAAACCAGGACACACGCAGAGACAGAGAGAGGAAAATAGATGAGAAAGAGCGATGGCGAGTCAAAAAGGAGAGACGGAGGAGGAGGAAGATGGTGTCGTGAGGAGGTTTGTCCGCATGACAACATGAAGTCGAGAGCAATGGCACTCACACCTCGATTTGTCAGTGTGATGAAATAAGCTACCGGCCACAATCCCATACTCCACACTCTCTGCTGACGTGACATCTGAAGCATCTCTTTTTTCCGCTCTCTTCCCTCCTCTCCCCTTCCAAGTATTCATGTAGGGCCCTTATTTTTTCTCTTCTTAGTTCCCTCACAGACTCTCTCCGCCTTTTCTCTCACTGAGCCTCGTGTTATCAGTATCTGACACACAGTGAATCAGGGAGTATCTAGCGGCCTGTTATCAGACCTCTCTTCATCTCCCACTGCCCCTCTGTGCTCAGGCCTATCAATCAGAGAGCCAGTGCCAGGACAGATGCCACAGACGGAACCGCAACCGCTGACACAACTCGCATCTATATAGCACAACGTAGCAATGGAACTCACACAATAAACAGGAGGCATTGAGTCTCTACGTGTACAGACACAAGTTTAGCATGAATAATGTCGAATATAGCGAAATTTGGAAGATGAGGAGTGATAGGTGTGACTGGCATTTAATCAAATATTGGCCAGTATAGGCATTTACCTCACAAATGAGTAGCCAGCTTCATTGGTGTAACTATGTGAAAACATTAGTGACACCTGCTCGACATTTCTGTAATTAGCTACTAGCCCACATGAGAGAAAATTTAAGAGAATTGTTATTTATGTTTATTTGGGTGCCCAAATTCTAAATGTAAAATGCTTGCAACATAGGGGCGGCCTAGTGGCTAGAAGTTGTATGTAACATCCCTGGTTCAATTTCTCTCTCCCAAAAATTACAACAATGCAATGAAAAAGTCAATACCACAGAGTGCACACAAACTGTATTTGTATTTTCTTGGCATTTTGCTTTTACTGGAAATGACAGTAAAGATTCAGACAGCAAACACCGGGAGAGAGAGTGGCACAACCTATGGGACGTGCAACAAAGTTCCATGGTCAGAATCGAATGGGGCAGTTATTATTAGTGGCCCATTGAGGCACCCCAGAGTGTACATAACAACTTTAAAGGGATAGTTTGGACCTTTTGAAGTGGGGTTGTATCCATAGTCAGTGTATTACCTACAGTAGATAGCGGTTGGAAGATGGAGAAGCAGACAGGAGTACTGACATGCTATAGCGATGTACTGCTGCGGATTGGGGCACACAATGTATTTTGGCCATAAATAATCACCTAAAAAACATTGCTGTCAGACAGCCCTTTCTATTGGGGAACTGAATATAATGGCTTCAGATGATATAATGACTGTTTTTGTCAAAGGAGTTTGGTGGCCTTGAAGAAAGCATAAGGCCACCAAACTCCTTTGACAAAAACAGTAATTTTACCTCACAGAACATAGGAGTTGCTTGTTTACCGCTGCCTCCACCGGTTAGTTTGTTTGTGTTATTGTGTGACTTTGGTGTTTTAAAGGGTTAGGAACTAACAAAACTAACAAACTAAGTAACTAACTGATCGAGGCATTAGACCAGCAGCTCCCGTATTCTGCAATGTAAAATGACTTGTTTTTGTCAAAGGAGTGTGGCGGGTTTGAAAAGAGCCATATTAAGTGTTTAGTCAATTTTATTTATAAAACCCCAAATACTTTGCCTTTCATAGATGTTGTCATGGACTTTCCTTTACTGTGAAATCTGAATGGTCTGACTGTAACATATCAATACAATAAGGTACTTTAAAGTACCTTATTGTATTGATATGTATGATTGTATTGATATGTTACGTTGATATGTATTCATATGTGACTATAATTATAGTCACATATGGACCAACTCCAGCTCGGAACCCTTGTTCAAGGACACTGACTGGAGAATCTAGTACATGTTTTTAGATGGTGGGGGAAACCAGAGCAAACGTGGGGAGAACATACAGCTCCACACAGAAAGGCCCAGAACGACCTATACTCGAACCCAGAACCTTCTTGCTGTAAGGCCACAGTGCTAACCATTGGGCCACCAATGCTGATATCAAACGCACCCCTAGTTCAGAAAGGCGGGCTATTTTAACTGTCGAAGCCCCGCCCACTCCTTTGTTGCCATGGCTGGCATGGCTGGCATGGCTGCCAACCATGATGCCAACAGAGACCAACCTGTCTATGAACTCTGCTAAGCTAACGGCTAGCTGCAAGCAAATAATCTTTAAACCGCCTCTGCAGCAAGGTAGGAGTTGCTTTTGCTAACATTTATGTTGAGTTGTGTCTTGTCTCTTAATTTGTTGTTGGTGCTGGAGATGCTAACGTCCCATGTAACATTTAAGAAAGCTAGCTAACTAGCCAGCCAGTCACCACCAGTCTCACTATGTTGCTTCAGGACTTCTTTGACGGGGACATTGCCGGCTGTTCATCCGAGTTTCCTGCCCTTTTTTGGATGCCAGAGATCAATGCTTCACTTCAGCAAGGTAGGAGCTACTTTTGCTAACATTTGTGTTGAGTCATGTCTTGTCTCTTAAGTTGCTGTTGGTGTGCTTGGCTGCTGGAGTCTACTTTTTCTCAGACATCTAAATTGTTGTTGATATCTTGGGTGTTGGCTGGCTGCTAATATCTGCTTTTATGGCGCTTTAATCTTTCTATGTGCTGTTTTTGCATTACCATTTACTGCATACCAATTTCAAATTAATTTCTTGTTGGGACTGAGTTTATTTTTCTTTTGGCTGTTGTGTGTGCATTATGAGGCCTTCAAGCCATTGATTTACATGAGGGTGTAATATGAATCATCATGTACTATGACTGTAATGAGCTGTATTGGTTGCAGTAGCTTGTTGCAGTGTTGTTGTGGGCTGTTGTATGTTGGCTTTAATGATGTAAGTTTACATTAGAGATGGCCCGATAAATTTTTTTGCTTCCCGATACCGATTCCGATACCTGAACTTGTGTATCGGCCGATACCGAGTACCTATCCGATACCAGTGTGTCATATATTTTATTATGTTTTAACAATTGTATACTACTATCCCTGTATGGATGTGATATGATTTCTATCTTTGTTGTCTGTCTAGCTCAGGTTAAACTCTTTGTGAAACATTAACAAACACAAACAATGAATGCCACAGAACTTTCTTTTATTATCCAGTTTGACAGTCAGTTATAACGGAAAAAGAACATAAATAAACTATTTTAACGTAGATTTCCTTTAGGGCTTTATTACGAGGTATCGGATCGGTGCATAAACTCCAGGACTTCCCGATACCGATACCAGCGTTTTAGGCAGTATCGGAACATCTCTAGTTTACATGGCTGTTTTCTTGCATGCTGCCCATTCATACCATTATTCTTATACAATATGCATGTCGTGGGGAAACTCAACATGGCTTAACATTATCACATTGACATTTTCTCCACACGCTTAATATTAACAAAGCATTAGAGCTCCTACTCGAAGGTCTACACGCATTACCAGCCATAAGCTCATATCTGTATGCTAATGGTCATATGCTGCATAACCTGCTCACTGCAAACTTTGAGGCCCACGTGTTGCTGAGATGGGCCCCTGGGTAGCTCACCTGGTAGAGCGGGCGCCCATGTATAGAGGTTACTCCTCGATGCAGCGGCCGCGCGTTTGACTCTCCCCTTTCATTGTCTTCAGCTGTCCTAAATAAAGGCCTAAAATGGCCAAAATAATCGTAAAAAAGAAAGTGTTGCATAAAGTGGAAAATAGGGGTAGGTCTTTTTGGTCTCAGTCGACTAGATTTCTTTAGTCGATTAGTCATTTTTAATACTTTTTTCATGCTGAATGACTTTATGCAACACTTTCTGTTATGTTTGTAAGTTGGATTTGCTTAGTCACTGTTTGTGTGCTTGGCAAAATCTATGAAGCTTCTGATGCTGCTGTCTATTTTTTTTTGGATCTGCTTGCTAATTTCTGCTTTTATGTGGCTGTTGTTAATTGTAGTAATTATAATTTAATAATGTATTTCACTTGAGACTATTTTTCTTTTGGCTGATTGTCTTGTGCGTTCCGATACCGTTGCAATGTTAATCATGGGCTGAATGGGTTTTTGTAGCAGACTGATGCTCTTATCGGTCTGTTCAGTTGATGTTTGCTTGCTTGATGTTTGTGTGCTTAATAATCTTGGTATGCTGCCGGTGCTTCCGGCGGTTTCATTGCTGTCTCACAGATCTGCTTGTGGTTGATGTTTTGGCATTTATTGGCTGATAATAGCCGTTATGCGGCTGCTTTTCTACTCATGTGCATTTTTATTGCATTGTTATTAATTGTACTTTCTTGTGGTGGCTGTGCTCATTTTTGCTTGGATTGTTGCATGATCAGTGTGATGTTTTTTTAAATGTTGATTTACATCGTGCAAGTGGTGTAAACTGACAAATGTGAGTAATGTGTGTCTGAATTGTTTTGCTGCAGGTGGTTGCCTTTGCTTTAAAGGCGGTTATTGGATCTTTGCAAACTCTTGTTTTAATCACTTAATGCTACTGCTGCTGTTGTTCGTTATGCATTTCACAAGCTCCAACCCCAGCATCATCCACCTGTGAGCTCTGAAGCCTTTTTTTGGGGGAAAGTATATAATCATAATTTAATGATCATTCTGCTGTGCAAAGCTTGGTATATCCTTTTGTAGTAGCCAATGTTCCCTCTTTTCATATGATGAATCTGTTCCATGCATTTTTTTGTTTTTGGGTGGGTGGGTGGGGGGGTAAAAACTGATAAAACTGAGATTAGCGCTCCTATTCAAGTTTATGTTCTGCTTGTTCAACGTTGTTTGGTAAATTGCTCTTAAACACATGTAGAGAGGATTTGAATTGCCATTTTTATTCTCAATTCTTATCATTTTGGTGCTGGTGATTTTCCTTTTGGGGCTGGCTAAAACCTCTTTGGGGGTGCGCCAAAAAAACCTTGATGCAGGAGAAACCCTGTCCATGTGACTTGACTTAAAAGACTTACTTTTTTGTTCAGATTTTACACTCCATAAATTGCTCAACCACAACTAAGGGCATGTAAATGGTTAGAATTGTCACTGTAGAGGTTTAGATCTTTTAAGGAGGTTTATTTGTATGCAACATATATTATATCTTTTGGCTTTGACCGTATAGCCAATCATTACCCAACTACTCTGCTACATCGTCTGTCCACATCCACATTTTGTCTGTGCCTTTCAAACTAATGATACAGTATTTAATGTCCGCTATCTTCCACTATTTGTCAGGCAATTGCACTGATGTCTGCATTGATTGTACTGAGCTTGATGAGGACTAGCCTATATCTACATTTCTAGTCTAGATTAAAAATGGTGGGATGTTTTTTTTCTTTGGTAAAGGATATCCTAGGGCTGCCCCCTCTTAGTCGATTACACCGATTTCCCCGCGGTTTTGTTCAGTCCTCCTCCACACCACACCGCCAGCGTCTCAAAAGCGGAGCGTCTTGCTGCCCGACTCGCAGATTTTGTCTCTACAAGTACTTTACAGTCACAACAATCAGGTGTTTATTAGCTAGTATACCTTCCACTCCAAGCTCTCCTATAATTTAACTCCATACCTTTTCTTTCCTTTTCCTTAATTTTTTTTTATTAATTAATAATAATAATAATAATAATAAGATCTGTGATGTCGTATTATGTTTTTCCACCTCCAAGATGAATCTCTCGTTGTCCGTGGTGTTGTAGAGGAGACATATACGATATTGGGGGGGGGCTATGTCTTTTTGTAAATTGACTGCATTCTCTCGCTGTTTCACTTCCCTCCCTGGCAGTTTGAACAGCCCACGGTTTGCGTGAAAATAGAACTGGCGCATATATTTAGCGGAGAGCCGCTTAACGCATGCTTCTGGGACGCGCTGTGGGCGCGGCCGGTGGATGATCAAGCATTGACTTGAATGGCTGCGATTTCTTGCGGGGGTCGCGGCACCTCCGGAACGCAGCGCAGACTCACCCGGTGGAAAATAGGGGTAAGTCGTTTGGTTTCTTCCTTGGTCGATTAGTCATTTTTAATACTTTTTTCATGCTGAATGACTTATTTACAAGAAACTTATGAGCACATCTCTGGTAAACGCAACATTTGCTTGATTCTTTGTGGAGAAACTCAGTTCTACATATCGTATGTAATCCAACTCATGGATTGGATGACAAAATCATGTAACAATTTCTTTAGTGGAGGACAGCCCTAGAAAATTTGCTTTTTTAAAAATCATTTTTTAATTAAATTAATTAATTTTTTTGGTGTCCAGAAACTGATCCACAGCAACCTCCTTACCAACCCTAAACAAGTTGAATATCTCTTAAAACATAGCTTTGCCATTCACCGTTTTGCCACACACGTACTGCGATATCTGCTTTTGCGTTGGCCTTCAAAAAAGCTGACGCACAGACCCTTGAATCTTGACTTTAAGTTAAATCTAATGCACAAACATGACAAATGGAGGGATAAAAGTATGTTTGAGACTCTCATCTATTATTGAAGAGGCCACTAGATCCAGATCACATCAGGCCTGGGACAGTAGATAGTGTTTCATGGTGGCTTTGTCTTTAAATATTCTCCTAGATTGAAAGCTTCAAAGTAAACTTCAATTACTGCCGTGATTAGATCTGGCCTGCTCCATTAGAGGACATTCTAGCTTGGGGGGGGGGACAGACAGACAGACAGAGCAGGGTGAGGACTCTCAGACCCCCAGCCAAGGAATTACTAACTATTGATCTTGCTGCCACAAGCCATCTGACAATTACATTATAGTTGTGTAGCTTCAGAAGGAGCAGTACAGTTCAGCACACGGGCTGATGTAGTCCCTGTAAAGTACTTAGACATGGGGATGAAATCCTATTTCATTTGGGATGAGATAGAGAGCAAAGGGTCTGCTGGCTGTGGGTTAAAGTTCCAATTTGATTCAGTATTTTTTTTTTTTTTATCATTTTGTTTTGAAACCCATTGTGGCTTGCTCAAGGAAGTAGTTTTCAATGTTTCTTGACAATGTGGACTTCCCTGTCACCAAAGAAAGATTACATTGATGTGTTTTTTTGCTCGACAAGTCATAGACTGATGGTTTGCAGCTTATTGTAAAACACATTTTCATTTGACCAGTTCTCATGGTTAGAGCTAACCAGCTGTAATAAAGGGGAGTAGGTTTATTCTTATGACTCAAACATTTTGAGAATGTCAAGACCAGAAAGAACATCCCACATTTACACCTCTTTATCAAGTGTTGTTCATGTGAAAATGTGCTTTTTTGATATATACTGAACCATACAACTTCCTCAAATTCACATTTCTTTCTCTACAGTTTGTCAGACTTGCGTTAAATGCTGCAGAAAGGCCTGATGGGACTGCTGTGACATATTTGTGAATGAATAAGTTACTCTTAATTGCCTAGGTTTCAATGCTTGTTCCTGTATATTGGATACATTTGCGACCATACTGGGTGGTACTCTGCTTCCCACCCATTGTATGCTGGGATAGGCTCCAGATCAATGCGTTCCTGAACAGAATATCCGCTTTAGATATTGAATGGAAGGATGAAACGGATAGATCCTGAGTGCAGGAAGCCATGTGACTTCATTTTAAATCCAGTGATGTGTTGACTATAGTTTATTTGAAATGGCTTGAACCAAACCATCAAGAAAATAAATGAACAAAAATGAATAATTGAATTATACGACATAAAGTACAATACATGTCACAAGAACAATACCAGAATGGAGTGGTTGGCAAATGCACAGAACCATAATGATACAAAAAAAAAGGGAAATCAGACCAAATACAAATCATAATACAAATACTACAATGAAGAAACTTAGAACATTCAAAACAAGCATATAAATAATGTTGCACATTGTGTTAAAATGGCATTTGTTGGTCTCTCAGCATCAGACTTCTTGCAGTGTGGTAGACAAGGTGACTGGTAAGTGTTTAATTCTATCATATGAAATCGATGAATATGTCTCATTTTGAAAATCTTTGGATAATGTACTGTATGTGTTAACACACTGTTCAAATACACTGGATTGGTGATGACACTGACTGCTAGGTATCGCGATAATTTCCGTGGCAAAACTGTATCGATACACGCCAAGTATTGATCTATTATTATTATTATTATTATTATTATTATTATTATATTTGGTGGTCTTGGTTTGTCAGCTTGACAATCCCATTTTGCAGCAATAAAATTCAAGTGAGATGAACAAACCGCAAAATTGATCTTTTTAGATAAAAAAAGATGTTGACAAAGATTCCTTTTGGGGACATCTTTGAAAGTGGAAAAAATTTGAATTTGGGGGAAAAAAGGTAATAAATTGCAATATATCGCAGAATATTGCGATATGTTTAAAATCGCAATAATATCGTATCGTGACGTAAGTATTGTGATGATATCATATCATGAGGCCCACCCCTACTGACTGCCCGTTGTGTTTGATCCGTAATGTTTTTTTTTTTTTTTATAATAGTTTTTAATTGATTTTAATTTTGCATTACATGCCTAAAATAACTGTTTTATAGTATGAACAATGTATAGCCTTAAGCTACGTTACACCGAGAAGCATGCCCCCAGTTAGTAAAAAGTAATGGTAATTGGTATTGTCCCAAGTTTAATCTATTACATTCAGTATAAGAAGTGGGGACTATTCTGAACTTCTCTACATTATTAATACTTTTATGATGTGATTTGATGACTTTTTTTCTGCGTCTGAATTGTTTTACCTCGTTTATTTTCTTTAAAAAAAATGTTAGTTAATTCCTTATTATTAAGCTCTGATTTTCTAATGGCAGATAAGGGTCGCCTGTCTCTGTCTTGATAATGGTTGGTGGGGTACCAGTGGACACAAGTCCAGGACTTATCCTTCTATCTAGGGCTGGGCGATATGCAGAAAATCAAATATCACGATATTCTTGACCAAATACCTCGATGTCGACGATATTCTAGGGTTGACAATTGGTGCTTTAACAAAATGTTATTTATACAATGAAAATTGATAAATTATCATCAGACGTGTCAATTCAATGACTAAGTGGGTAAAGGCAAATTATAGAACAGCTAGAACAGTCTGCTAAATTCAGAAAAGTAAATCACTTTACTTTTAACACAGCTTTTAAAATCAGGAGAATACCACACTTACCATATTACAATTTTACAATATCCAAAATCTAAGACAATATCTAGTCTCATATTACGATATATCGATATATTGCCCAGCCCTAATTCTATCCCGAAAATAATCTGTACATTAGAAGGTTGTCAATACACCAAACCAAAGGCCTCTTTTTTTAATTCTGCTGAACTGTCTTTCAGAAACAGTCTGGAGTTTGAAACCGGCAGATTGAGTAGAAATGACAGGAAAATGCATGACCTTGATAATGATCCTGATGGTTTTCTCCGTCACAATGCCAATACTGTTAATAATGACAGTGATGATGATGGATATGATGATGATGATAATGACGGTGCTGGCCCTGTTGATGCTGCTGATGATTGTGGAAATGAGCATGTTGATAAGGCCCGAAACATTTTCTTTGTGCATGCATGGCTCCTGATAACAGTACTGTAAGTCTACACTGATAGTCCCGCTGACCATCTTATCTGCTGCATCTCACCGTCAAGACAGCCACTTCCCTTTCCTCTCTGTTTGCAGGCTCCCGAAAACCATTACAACAACCTGATCAACGCTGTGCACACATCCATAATCATGAAACAAACAGAAGAGGTTAAATTCTAGAAGCATAATGAGGAAAGGAGGGTGCACGGTGCAAAAGTGAGAGGTCTTTGGGGGGGTGAGGGAAAGTGAAGAAGAACATGGGCACTCAAGTAAGAGAGGGGAAGATGGAGACAGAGAGGGAGAGCGGGGGGAAAGAAAGCGAGCGAAAAGGCAGGGGGAAGATAGATCACGGTCCTGAGCGATTGTGACAAGCATAGACCCTATCAGCCGCTGTTTGTTTGCACACTCCCCTCTCTGCATTAAAGGAGCCGTCCAGGCCGCCGGCAGGCCGCGAGCGCTCCATCTCATCACCTGACACGCCAACAGATGTTATGGGCTGATAAGAGCCCCGCGGCCCCCTTCCCTTTGCATCTACGATTACCTCCGCACAAAGGAGAAAGGGGGAGGAAGGAGGTGGAATGGAGAGAGGGAAGGAGACAGAGGAGGGAGGAGAGGAAATCAAATACTTCATGATGACTTGGTGTAAAAAAAAAAGAAAAAAAAGAAATGGAATTGGTGTGTGTGTTTGTGTGTGTGTGGAGGGGATGGGAGATTGAAAAAGGGAATGAGAGAAGGAAAGATGGTGGGGACACACTCATTTGTCCCGTGTGAAGTGGTAAATGGCCTCGCAGTGCTTCCTGGCCCCACGCTGTTTGTCTCTGTCCTAATCGGCTTATTCCATAAGCACTGCTGCACCATCGTCATTAGGCAATGATAATGATATTATTTAACAGGGGATGAGAGAATTAAGGAGGCGCGCTATCTGATGGCTAGTTTTGTTTGCCGCCTCATTTCCTCATCCTCGGAAAATGTAGCGTTTCCCAGTTGATAAGAATTGTTTTTACAATTGTAAGGATGCTTTAATAACAGCCACATCCATTGCCTTTATTGCCTAAAAACCTCATTACTCCAACTTTTATTGTGTATTACATGGCTGGTTTGTTCTCCAAATAACACTAACTAAATTGGGATGTCAAAAAAAAGAATTTGGAACATTGGTCTTGTTATGGCAAATGTAACCCAATCACTGCAGTAAATGCATACATATCTCCGTCTCCCTCCTCCGCTTCCTCCTGATCACTAATTTATGATATCATTTAACAACGTTTCTGTGTTTGTTCCGCTAAACACTTTTGCGTGGCATCAAATTACTGCTCACAAAAGATCATAGAAACCCAATATCACGCGTCCCATTCTCAGCCAATCTGAATGTGGAGAGATTGTGTTTTCTTTTCTTTCCCCACTGCTTGGCTCCAAGTCCAGAGGGGGATAGATGACATTACTAAACACAAATCAGCCAATAGAATAAACAAACTCGGGGGGGATAAACAACAATGCAATCTCCATCTATGCGTAAACAATATGCGCCATAGCCATGTGTGTGGCTTCTCTTGATGAGATTGAATATGTGTAGATGATAAGCCAACCAAGGTAATCAATGCAGTAATGATGGAGGGGGGGAGGAGAGGGGGTGGAGGGTGAAATGTGGGCAGCAGGTCCTATCACATGCAGGCATCAATGGAATTTCTAAAGCTGTGTGTGTGTGTGTGTGTGTGTGTGTGTGTGTGTGTGTGTGGAGCAAGAGCGTGACAAACGCGTCATTCGGTGTGCGAGAGAGATAAGCTCTAAATAATTGCGGTCTGACAGGCCTGAATAATGGTCAAATTAGACAGAAGGTGCACATTATTACGAGCGGCAAACATTCAAGGCTGGTTTGAGATGTAACCGGGCTTGATTAAGGCTCCGATGATGATGATGATGGTGGTGGTGGTGATGATGGTGTGTTGTTAGGACCCCCCACTCCCCCCCCCAATCCTATTACTCTTCTACTTCTACTTTCTTCTTCTCTGTGCATTAGCATTGCGGGCCGCTCCACTGAGTTACCTGTGGACGACCTCCTGTTGAGCTGCAGCCCACACATGGTGTAAAAGAGGGATGAGCAAAGAGAAAAGAAGACGAGGGGGGTGAACCAGCCACGGCCGTTGATAATCAGTGGATAAAAAGAGCGATGCGAGGTCAGGGAGAGGACGGGGAAACAGTTGGGCGAAGCTGGGTTTGTGTGAAAGGAGCGATGGCGGAGAACAGAGAGAGAAGATAGAGGAGTGGCGGCTTTGATGCTGATCAGCTTTAGATTTTCTTTTGGTGTTTTGTCTGTGCTGCAGTTATGCCACGCTCTGGTAGAAAGATGAGAAAGGCCTTTTTTTTTTTTTTTTGGAAGCCCTTGCTTAGTCGGTGCTTACCTGAGGCCCAACCAAAACAAGGAGCCTGTATCCATTGTACGGATCAGAACAGCGGTGCAGCATGACCTAATGGCAGAAAGATGGGCTGAAAAATGACAGAATAAAGCATGTAGTGGAGAAAAATGCACACCTGAAATCAATTTCTCCACCTGACATAGACCTTTATGGCATAATTCAGCATATACCAGACTAAATTATATCAAACTGTTATTTTTGCTCCAACCTTTTTAAAGGAAGAACCACAGAATTGTGGTTCTTCCTTTCAGTTCCTTCTTCAAATATATTTCACTTAATTGACTGCTCTTAGTGTTTGAATAGAGGCTAGTCTCCTTTGACATGAATTATAAATGACAACAAATGTTAAGTAGGGGATATATGATATAGCCTACAGAAACACACAAGCATGTAATGTAGCAGCATCTCAGCTCACTGGTTAGTGGTTAGTCCTCACAAGAAGTTTCTGGATTCCTTCAAAGTTACTCCACGGTTAAAAAAAACACATGGACTTGGGGCGCCTGGTGAGCTTACCTGGTTGAGTGTGCGCCCCAGGTATAGAGGCTCAGTCCTTGTCACAGCAGCTGCAGGTTCGGTTCCAACCTGCAGCCCTTTGCTGCATGTTGTCACCCCCCCTCGCTCCCACTTTCCACACTTGATCTGTCCTATCAGTAAAGGCAGTAAAGGCCAAAAACAATAACCTTTTAAACAAAATAAAAAAAAAAAAGCCCATGAACTTTTACGGTGAAACTCTTAACATTCAACTCTGTGAATGTGTCCGTGTAGTCTGATTAAGGCTATCGGGGAATACTGAACCCCACAACAGTGAGATGTATGTGATCTGGTGGTAATGTACAAAAACATTACCACCAAAACAAGGTGATGGAACACAGGTACAGTCAACAAATACAGCTTAAAAGTCAAGACACTTATTAACTAGTGAATTATGAACCTAGAGTTCAGGACTAAGTATAATTTAGAGATAATTTCACAGACTCCTATACCAAAAATATCCTGAAAGATGGCGTTGTTTCTTTAGACAAAATGCATGCTCACTATTTAGCAAGACGAACTAAATAGCTTAAAGTGATGGTTCGGAGTAATTTCACCCTAGGGTCCTTTGCACCATGACCTCGAGCCAAACAACCCCCCAGAAGCTTTTTTCACCTGGATTGAACATTGGGAGAGTTAGTGTTATCAGCTGGTTAGCTTAGTGCAGGCGCTAATGGACCCAACTGTGTATCTCGTAGGTTACCCCACTAATAATGTCCAAAATGATACTACACTTCTACCGTACATTCTAAGTAGTACAAATAGGTTATGTACTCATAAAACGTGATGGATTGGAAAGTTTGTAAGTACACCAGGAGTTTATTTAAATAACACTTGCCTGCTGGCTTCTGCTCTCTGCTGCTACCGGCAGTAAGACGAGTGCTGGACGTCTACAAATTACACAGAAAAAAGATACAACACAAATATTTATTAATTTAACTTATTTTTTAAAAGTAAGTGTTGTAGTACAAATGGCAAGAGAGAAATTACAATTGAGGCAAGTTTGGAAACACTACCTTATTTAATAATTAAATTAATAAATATTTTGTTGTATCTTTTTTCTGTGTTGTAATTTGTAGACGTCCCTAAGCACTTATTAATTTAATGATTAAATAAGGTAGTGTCTCCTAACTTACCTCAATTATAATTTCTCTCACTATTTGTACTACAACACTTACTTTTAAAAAATAAGTTAAATTAATAAATATTTGTGTTGTATCTCTTTTCGGTGTTGTAATTTGTAGACGTCCAGCACTCGTCTTACTGCCGGTAGCAGCAGAGAGCAGAAGCCAACAGGCAAGTGTTATTTAAATAAACTCCTGGTGTACTTACAAACTTTCCAATCCATCACGTTTTATGAGTACATAACCTATTTGTACTACTTGTAGAAGTTTGGTATCATTTTGGACATTATTAGTGGGGTAACTTACAAGATACACTCTTGGATCCATTAGCGCCTGCACTAAGCTATTCAGCTGATAACGCTAACTCTCCCAATGTTCAACCCAGGTGAAAAAAGCTTCTGGGGGGTTGTTTGCTAGAGGTCATGGTGCAAAGGACCCTAGGGTGAAATTACTCCGAACCATCACTTTAACTGTTACTTTCTGCAGGTGGAGTTTCCAAACAGGGAAGTTGAATTGGGGGCATGTTAGTGAGTTTAGATGGGACGGTATTCTCTGACTTTTTTTTTTCTCAGCGAGATTTTGGATACTGGATCATTTCCGTTTTGGAGCAGAACAACTCCAAATCTATTTCAAACACCCCCCCCCCCCCAATCTGATATCACAAGGAGTGATCAGATCACATCCATAATCTCCACGCCTGATCACTGCCCAAGCAGACGGGTTATCTGGGAGTGTTGGTGATTTTGGGAGATTAGTGTTTTTAAATGCTTATCTGTGTAGGCCTCCCCGAGGTAGTCTCTCTCCAGAGCCTCCGTTGAATCGCAGAGTCGAATCGGAGACTCAGACACACCGATCCAACATGTGGGCTTTTGGGGGGGTAGAAGGGAGATGATGGAGGAGGGGGATGGCTGGAGTAGATCATGTACATAATCACTTGTTTATCACCAGAGCATCTTGCCAAATCACTAAAGCACTGCTCTAATCACAATAACCAGAGCAGCTGCTGCTGTAAGATGCTCATCTGTGTGCATCTTAAACCTATATGGGGTCACCTTAGGGCTACATGTTTTGGATTTTTTCAGAACCGATAACAACAGCCTTTTAGATATCTTTGGATACAATCAGCTAGTATGTTCTTTTTGTACACACATTAAAAATCTTTGAATTTGACCGTGTTTAAAGAAGTACTCGTACGCTTTCTGTGCTTTTCAACAGGGACTTAGAGGAGAAGATGAAGTTCATTCAGAGATCGCTACATGAGGCGTTTACCCTAGCTTAGCACGTACAACTACAAGCTGGGGGGAACTGCCAGCTTTATACACTATCTTGTTGTTTAACAAGCAGCTACAGTTACGGTTGGGCATCGTTTGGATTTTAACAATTCTGATTCCCATTCTTCCTTTCGATTCCGGTTCTTATCGATTCTCGATTTCCGATTCTTTGAGGGTCACATGCCTATTTTCACAAATAAGAGGAAAGTTTTATTTTGATTTGCAGTTTAACAGGGCTTTTTCAATATAAAATAAAGCCACACTAGAGCGCTGCTTACTGTGCTCCAAGGCTGCAACACAACAAGCGCCCGGCCGCTTTGGAAACCAAAACTTGTGCCTATTAAATTGGGAAGCGATGATCGGATTTGAAAGCAAATCCCCTAACCGATTCCAAACGATTCCAATAAAGAAACCGTTCTACTGGGATCGTAATTTTTTTTTAAACAATTCCAAGTATAGGAATCGGTTCTCGATGCCCAATCCTAGCTATAGCAGCTCCAGAATTGGATCATTTAACTGACAGTGAAATGCTGTTATTATATGATCGATACAAAGTGAAAACATCGATACTAACGTCATCTTTTGACATTTTGAAATTCCCACTTTATATTTATTCTTTTTTATTAAAAAGAGTAGTTTGTTTTTTAATTAAATGTCTGGAAGAGCTTAGTAATGACATTCTTCAAATCACATTTTAGTTGCTTTTTGTAAATATATATAAACGTAACTGATTGTGTTAAATAGGCTTATGGTACTTCATTGTATCGGTCGCAGGCCCCTGAGTTGAATCGACTCGACATCGTATCGTGGCAGACTTTGATATCGGTAAATATTGTATCGTCCCAAGAATCAATATAATATCATATCGTAATGAATGTGTGATTTACACCACTAGCCAGAAGTAGTGTATGTCTGATCCGAGTGTATGTGACCCCGAGTCAGAGTGTGTTTCTGTGTTTAGTGATCAGGATGCGATCAAATCCTCCGTACACAAAAAGCCCCCTGCTCTGTATCTGCTGTCCTCATCTACCTTGGCCTGGTAGGAGATGTTCTAGTGCCAGTAGGACAGAGGGGGAACTCCAAACACTAAATAAGCCTTATCTGCTCCCAGTGCTCGGCTGAGATTAGGAGGGGAGTGAAGGAAGCCAGCGGAAAGGAAAAGAGAAGCAAGGGAGCCAATGGAAAGGAAAGGAAGCAGTTAGGAGAAGAGGGGAAGCCAGTGGAAAGGAAAGCAAAGGAAAGGAAGCCAGCAAAAAGAAAGGGGTAGGCAGGAAAGCAATGGAAGGAAAGGAATAAAGTTAGAGGAAAGGAAACCACTGGAAAAGAAACCAGGGGCAAGGAGGCCAACGGAAAGGACCGTAGCTGAGTGGAATGGACAAGAAAGAGAAGGAAAGGGAATTCAGTGAAAAGGAGATGAGAAAGGAGGCGATAAGAGGGACGTTTTACAGGAGGCAAGAGAGAGAAAATGAGAAGAGCGTTAGACGACCAGTGTACCGGCTTTTTCAACCATTTCCAAACTACCCACTTAAGAGCGACCAAGTCAACCCAGCCTCCTCTTGGAAATGAGTGTCTATCTTTGGAGAGAAGCGCTTGTTTTCGTAAGCCAGCGCGTTGAGTCAGCGCGAATCTCTGAGGCCATTCTGTCCCTGCCACCCTGTGATCCCCACAGCAATTAAAGGCAAGGAGAGCGAGGCCACAGGGAAGTCCAACAAATCACGCCCACGAGGAGATGCACTCGGGCTTACTGACAAATGTATTACATTTTGTGTATATGGAAAGGTACCGAGGAAAAGACAGCGAGGGTGTATGAAGTGAGATTTACTTACAGAATCCCTGTAACAGTGGATCAGAAGGGATTCAGAGGGTTCACAGTAACATGAAGAATCGTTTGATTTCACTTTTATTACCCTACTTGAGAACTTTTTTACTCTGAGTTTCCCTCTTCTCACCGGCTTCCTTTAGCATTATAACACCAGAAATCTGGATTTCCTTTGACTCCATTTCAAGTTCTCCAAGTTTTATAAATGCATCTTAAATATTTAAAATGGTATGTGTTTTACGCTGGAACATGAAAACTTAACAAACACTTGAAATATCTAATATCATATTGTTACCTCATCACAATATATTGTAGAGATGGAATGTTGCTTAAAGGGGCAAGCTTTTACTCATAAAAGTCTATTTACTTATTGTAAGGTGCACTGTTACTATGAAAACTACAATGGCACTAGAACCTCCGCCAAGGCCGACGGTGCATTCATGTGCTCTTCAGATAGTCCCATTTCAGTTCTTCCGGTTTTGTTCATGAGCTTTAAGTCGTAATGTGAAAACAACATGGGTGCTACAAAGAAGATGTATTTTATTTCTCAGAGCATTGAAACAACACATTGATTTCCAGTATTTGTGTGACAACGATAGAGCAAAAATAAATGGATCAGTGGAGCAATGAAATATGATCATTACACTACATAAATGCTGTTGATGTCCTCAGGGTTATATTGGTTTGGGCATGGAGAGTACACCTTTTTGTAAAGAAAAGCCTGTGTTACGAACTGATGATGCTGATCTTGAAAGACAGTGAGGATTCAACAGGCGATGCTATGGGTTGCATCATGGGAAGTGTTGTTGCTGCAGGGTAGGATATGATAAAAAGTTGCACTTAAAGTAAATTGTAAAAATAAAAATTAATGTATTAAATGGCCCCTATGTGTGCTTTAAACTCCCATATTTAATATAAATGCAACGTTTCGACCCTACTGGGTCTTCTTCAGGCAAATGGTGAACACATTTGATGAAGGGATATATGTAGGGCTCAGATTCAACTGGCACACCATCTGGCTTCAACTAGTCTGATTAGGTCTGAATGGCCCAAAATATGGGAGTTTAAAGCAGTGTTGCGGACATTACATTCTTTTCGTTTATAGTACTTTTTATTTGTCCTGCAAGGTGGGATATGCACACAATTACTTTCATAAGTAATGTAGTAAAACATCACAGGATGTGCATAGGCTACGAATACTTTATCTTAGAACTCTGATGATGAACTTATCTTTCAAGGGAGGACAATGCTGATGACATACTTCTCGTTTGGCATTCTCACGCTGTATCCATGTACACCTCTGCAGACACACTGGGGTATTTGGGTACAAATCTTTAAATCTGGTTCTGCTTCTTCATGAAAACATTCACGTTCATATCTCCCGAGAAAACAACTGAAGCAAAACAAATACACAGAAGTCAACTTTGAGAAAAGATCACAGGAGAGTATATCGGTATTTCACGCAGAAATTCACCCACTGAATTCTCACTTTGTCACAGGCCAACTAACACAATTACATCATTACCATAATACATTTGTATTTTTTTTGTCATTTCCCCTGTTGCATGGAACTCATAGAAGTTGTAATTTTTTTTTGATCTCTGCTGTGTTTTCTTACTCCTACACTGTCCAAAAAGAAACAAAATAACACCCTCATGTGACCAATCAGCGAAAACGATAGTGAGATTGTCTCCATCCTTCATCGTAGGATGATCCTAAATCCACATCACATCTCTCCTCACACCCCCACTTTTCACTTTAAGTTGAATATCACCACTCATTTTTTGCCAGAGCTTTAAAGCCGTGCCAGTGACCACCCACTCCAACTCTTATCCCCTCTTCTTCCCCTCTCCTCCAGTGTCCATCAGTCATTGTTCCCATCCTCCTCCTCTCCTCTCTTTCCTCTCCTCTCCTCACCCACCCGAACCCCTCGGCTTTGATCTTGATTTCTTACCAGGAAATATCTACCAAGGGGCCGTCCAGCTACAATAACATTCAATAAAAGAACACAAGGGTGGCCAAGACCGGTCCACTGATAGCGCCACGATTTATGGGCCCCCGCTCGCTTGTTTGCTACAACACCCGGGCACTCGCACACAACAACAAACGCACACGCGCCTACGTTCATACAATATCAAGCATATTGCCTTGCGTTAAAGCATGCTACATATATTTTTTTATGAGTATCTTCTATTGTCTCTCTTGATTTTATTGCAATCAGCACAGTACTTGAGGCCTAATACACATCGGATATGCTCCTGGCCTTGTCAGTTTACCATTTTAGATTTATAATCTTTTTTTAGTTTCTTTGTTTTTTATTCTTTTAAACAAAAAATGAGTGCATGAAAATAGCACTCCACCTATTGCACCAGCTCTTAGGCCATCCTTTTCCTCTTCTCTTATAATGAAAACACTTCATATAATTTTTGGCTTATGAATACAAAATTACCTCCCGTGATAACACTAAATACACCTTACAGAGGTGTGATATGGTCATTAGTTTTGTCAAATTGTCAAAAATTACAGTGTTGATGTGTGTCCAAATGTTCTATCTTTGCAGGAAATTTTCACATCTAATCTGCTCTCCCTTGATATAATGATACAGTGGTGGGTGGGGGGAATTAGGTATTTAAAATTTTGGGATAAAAAATGGTCATTTAAAGATGTTGAAACCTGGTACAGGATTTCCGCGATCAGCAAGTGCAGTCGGACATTCCTCTTTGTGTGTAAGGCAGAGAAACTTTACGTCTGACATCTCGGTTGGGCTTTGTTCCTTGAAGCTGTAAAACTAAAAGCCCTTGCTTTTGGCCAAAGCAAATTACATCAAATCAAACACAGGCTGGGCTGTAGTTGGTGTTGTTGTTGACACTTGTCTCAATCCCCTTTGTTCCAATGTCCATATCACCCGCCCACTGCACCCTGACGCCTGTCCAAACAGGACTACAAATGGCTGCCGTCCCGCGCTCTTTAACATAGTGTGGGACCGTGCACCGCTCTCCTCTGCTCAGGAAATCCACTGTGACCAACATTGTCCGAGCGGACATCAAAAGACGGGTCCCCTTATGCCTCCACCCCGAGGGCTGGAACGGAGTGTGACGCCGCTACCCACAAACCATTGGGGGGGGGGGTTGGGTTGGGTTATCAGCCCCACTGCGCCCACACTCCCTCAGCCTGTCCCGCCGCGGTTATCTGCTCAGGGCCAGGGAGCGGGGACAAGCGTGGGACTAAGGGGTTGGACTGGGGCAGCACCGATCCGTTTCAGGACGGTGAGGGATCATCATTGTCTCCCGTCTCACTCTGTCACTTACTATTACCAAACCGCTGGCTGACACCCCTGTGTATTTCCGCGCGCGATTCCACAAAAACAGTACGGGATGTGTGGTCTTGGCATCGAACTAGCAAACGCGCACTTTACAAGTGAGCACACACCCGCTCTTTCTCACAAACGCACACTCTCTCGATACACAGCCACAGTGCCACCACTACAGGCGCTTCTCAGCAAACCTACACATTGGATTGTGAGTGGTACAGCTCTTCCTAGCAGACAGTGTGTGGGAGGGACAGAGCCACAGGCGCTCAGTGTCTCTATAGCCCATGTGAAATCACATGTAGGCTGCGATGAGCCTCCAACCATACCAGGCACAATCACATGGAGAAACAGAGGGAGAGGGAGCTTTAGAAGACCACCAAGGATAGCAGCATGGCACAGGATGCTTTGGCTGTCTTCGTGTTAAGGCCTTTTTCTTCACTGTTCCAAAGTATTCACCACTTAAAACAGATTAAGAGCTTGGGGAATAAACAGGCCCGATGCTACGAAGTGGGGAAACACAGGAAGAGGGTTTCGGGAATTAGAGAGCAGGACGAAAGGGAGTGAAGCCTTTCAGCAGATAACGCCTCGAGAAGCAATCAGGATTGTTCCAATATTAAGGCGTGCTTGTGATGAAACAGATGAATGGATGAACAAAAGCGGGGAAGAATAAAGACTTTTGGCTTGCATAATGGGCAAGCAGCTACTTTTTGTAGTTTTGAGATCTTCAAAAGCTCAGTTTTGGACTCAAATGAATGGATACGATTGTTAGACGCCGTCCACTGTAGTTCTTGTTTTGGTTGTTGTACAGTAGCATCTGCTAACTGTGTACGCGATCCAAAGTAAGCCCTCAGGGGATACGGTCAGTCTGTTTCTGTTCACTTTGGCTTGTTCTGGAGATGGAGGAGGTGGATGGTCTGAGTGTGATGTCCCCATCCTCTTCCTCCACATTTTTCTATCCAGTGTTGTGTGTGTTGGGACAAAGTGCTCAGAGTGGGAGAAATGCATCAGATTAGACTCCTATGCATCTGATTAGCTGATAAGCGCTGTAATGGTTTGCCATTTTTGGCCTGTTATTAGTCCGGATATAAGCCCGTCAGCGCTGTCCACTGATATAATGTCCATCATTTTCTTCATCAGGACACAAAAGATCACATCATGGTACTTATACCATGGCCACTTACCACAGCATAGAGTAGCTGTATTTAAAGCAATACAATTATTCATTAAGTTTATTTATTGTACTCATCGTTGGGTTAGTTTCCACGTAGCATGAAGGCACAACCCAATACGTCCTGTACACCAACCAAGAACGATGTTAAAACTGTTGACTGGAACTACATGTGGTGCGACCTGTAGCAATATGGGGGGGGGCGGTTTGGTCAGTAACGCTCCCATGTTATTTTCTGCAATGACAATGCAAGGTGACTTGGAGCACTTCCAAGGTTTGCATGGGCATGAAGATCTCTCAGATGAATCAGCAGTGCAGAAGGTGCGCAACTGACTATGTTGACATGCACATAATATTCCGGTTTTGGCCCCTATTCTGAAAAAGACGGTATTCCGACTAAGCTGTTTACATGGCTAATGAAAGTGAGTATTCCACTAATATTCCCGTTTACAGGTAGCTGCGCAAAGTAGGATTTTTTCAAAGTTTACCAGCGGCCTTGTTGGACCGTGTGAACACAGCCTCCCTCTTTCATTCCTTCAACCAGCTTCTTGAAAAGGTCGGCGTAGTGATGTGTGCGCATATCCAAAAACCTGCTGACATCCAAATCTTTGATAATGTTTAAAAGTAGCTATCTTTCTCCTTTTTATCGGGTCTCCAGCCTTGCAAACTGTTGGCTGGTTGGTTTGTGAACAGAAACCATAGCAACCCACAGAGCTGAACATAAGCTGTGAACAGGCAAGAGGCTGTAAACTGCGGTAAAAACCCAGATTGAGACACATATTCCCATTGTCCAAACAATGCCTCTTAAACCCGAATAATACCGGCATATCCCACGTATCTTAGTCGGAAAATTCGGAAATAGGCCTTAATCGGAATATCCAACCGGAATATACTGTTTACATGACTTGTATCAAATTCGTTATGTGATATTCGGAATAATAGTGGAATATTGGTGTGAATGTAAACCTACTCCCTGTCGTTAGAAGATCTCTGGTTCTTAGACAAAAAGTCCAAAGGACATGACCTGTACATAAAAACTATGCTGTTAGATTGCTGCTAGACTGCCTTGCTAGTACAGGTGTTTGCCTCCCTTTGTGTGCAGCAGCGGGAGAGCAAACTGTTAACAGTGAAAAAGGCCTACAAATATAGATTGAAGCAGAATATTTAGTTGGATAAAAACATGAGTGAAAAACGTGAGTTTTGGAAATGATTCCAAAATTGATTTTAGTGTAGCATATTTTTTTGTTCTGCAACTGTGCAGAAATACTGGCATTAAACAGAATGAATAGAATAAAATAAGGCTATGCAGCATTCAAATGTTGATTTCGAATTGGAATGTCAATGTATGAATTAAGCTTTGATCTATTCAGTGCAGCCATACCATAACATAATATAGTGTATGTTAATATATAAATAAATTATCCAGGAGGCTCCAGTGTTAATTACATAGAGGAACATTGAGGATTAAGAATTTACAGTATGAAATGAAATAAAAAAATCATGTGCACTTGGCACCTCTATACAATTTTGCTCACATCCTGCCTGCCAATCAGAAGTGAGTATTTTCTGTGTCCATTATTATTACAGCCTTAGGTGAAACATTTAAAGGTCTGTGGTCCAAATTCTAATTCAAAGAGTAACATCCTGGGTAGTCTATATCCACGACGTTCCACATCCGTGATTGCTCCATTGCCGACGGAAATTCCGCCGGATTTCACTCTTTTAGGCCGGATATCTGTTACCATGGGCTTTCTTTGTGTTGGCATTTTAAACTCCGTTTGGTTTATGAGGACTATGGTTAACCTTTTCTCAGATCTCTGCAGGGTAGATCGAGACAGTTAGCTAGACTATCTGTCCAGTCCGAGTTTTCTTTTGCGCGACTAAAACGACTTTTGAACCTAAACATGTTCCACCAAAACAAGTTCCTTCCCGAGACTATTTTGCAGAAGCGCCTTTGCTCCGTACCAAGACGATTGTGATTGGTTTAAAGAAATGCCAATAAACCAGAGCACGTTTTTCTCCCATCTCTGAATGCTGTGTGGACTAGCCAGACCCTCCTTCGCAGTGCTGTGGAGGTAGGTCTGGCAATGCGAGACTACATCCTGGGGATAACTGGTATTTAAATGGCGGCACAAACGTCTGGCTTCAGACCCAAAGTAGCAAAGTTTGCATCACCCTTTTTATAAACCCAGTTAAGTTGCACCACAAACTTTTGACTCCGGCAGTGAATGCATGTCGTGGGCAGTATGGTCTCAGACAGACAGACAGCTGCATCATGGGATTTTACAGAAATGGTCAAAACCAAGTTGGATCAGATCGCCGCCTAGAACCTCTTGATGGAGCTGGGAGTTCTGAATCCGCCATGCACTCGGATCAACAAAAGAGAATAGACAGTTGCGAGTGAGGGGGAGGCTGAGTTAGCGAGTGAACAAAGTGAATGCTGCTGTTAATCCCTCATCGATTCAGTCATGCTTTAAAAAAATAATTGGGGGACCTGCAGAAAACACTTCCATCTTTTCAAAAAAAATAACATTTAACTAAGTTGCCATAATGATTGTGATGATAATGGCGAATGCCACCAGCGAGTGCGGTGGGCGTTACAGTGCCCCCCTACTGGTTTGATTTGCACAAAAGATGTGAGAGGGAGGAAGATGATTACCATAACAAATGCACACTTGCAGACGCACTCTTCCCCAGGGAAGTGTCAGTCTAAGTGGGAGAGTATGTTGACATTTATAACCATCTGGGGGGGAACATGGTCGCTATTTCTCAGCTGTTTAACTTCAATTAGGGAAGGAAGGGTGGAGAAGAAGGAGCAGCGGGAAGAGGGGGGGGGATAGAGGAATGGGGACGACTTGTTACTGAATGGTTAAGTGGCGGCAGAATAGGCACTAAGGGGGGGAAACACATTTATGGCTGTCTCCTAAAGAGTTTGCATTGTGCCCCTTCCTTTGTGGCTTCACATTGACGGAGGACTGCTGATAGCTATGGGAGATTATGTATTGACGGAGGATGTTAATGTGGCCCTGGACCCCGACCCAATTATTTATTTATTTTCTGCAAAGAGTGATTACACTGGCGCGGCCTCGCACTGCCGGGAAGTTACATCCATTCACCTGAAAGCCAAACAAATATCTTAGAGCTTTCTTTTTTTTTTTCTTTTTAAGGTCAGTGTCAGAAAGCGCTGCTCAATACGCTAAAAATTGAGATGGTAGATCCCAGGGGACTGGACCAAGAATGAGAGATGGACAAAAAGAGAAAGATGGGCAAAAAACATAATAAAATGACGAGGAGGGGGAAAAAAAGGTCCTATTGGACAGGAAATAAAGTGTGCTGTCAGTCAGTCGCCGCGGCGCTGCCAGAGCCACGTCTCCCAGGTTATTGCTTATTGTTTACTCACCTCTGAAAAGGTGAGAGGTCATGGCGACCACATCCATTTTTCTCTCCCACCCACTCGCCCCATTCTTCTCCAAGCACGAGGGGGAACAAAGAGCGGCGGTGAGGGCGGCGGAGGGAGAAGGGATGGGGTGTGTGGTCGGAGGGCGAGTTGGTGGCGGCAGCGGTAGAGGTGGTGGTGGATGAGGGGGAGGGGAATTAGGAAAAAAAATAATAAAAAAAAAAAAAAATATATATATATATATATATATATATATATATATATATATATATATATATATATATATATATATATATATATATTTTATATATATAGAAAGGGAGAGCAGTGATCAGACAGCGGTGATAAGGAGAGGAGGCGGGGTGTTGCTGTGAGCTTTTGGGGGTGCGGCCGTGGGAGGATGGAGAGGGGGAGGTGGGTGGGGGGGGGGGGGTGATGTGTGTATTCAACTCCGGGCTGACTCCTCTTATGCTAATACAGCCAATTTCCTCTTTTATTTCATTTCTGGAGCCGAAATCTGCGATCTGCGATAAGGTTGCCGTGGCGACCGCCTGTTCCCCGGGCGGATGCGGGCAGCCGTGTGATGGAGATGTGTAAGTCGGCGGGAGCAGCAGGGAATGAATAATTTAAAACTCCACCAAGCTGGAGAGATAAGAGAGAGCAGGGCTGAGGCCTCTCTCTCTCTCTCTCTCTCTCTCTCTCTCTCTCTCTCTCTCTCTCTCCGCTCTCTCTCTCTCTCTCTCTTACACATCTCTCACCCTTCCCCACAATCCATCTCTTCACCTCACCCCTTCTAACTCTCAATCCCTTCTTCCCTGTGCTCTTTTTTTTTTCTACCCTCTCTTACACTTTATTTCTCTCTCCGGACATCTAAGGCTTCCCCCTCAAAAGCCAGCTGACCTCCAAGGTCAAGGGCATGATGGGTAATTGAACCGGCGGGTTGGGGCCGGCTGGGATCGGGCCTACAGCTGATGCAGCAGAGTGGGTGATGATGATGATGGTGGTGGAGGAAGGTCTGCGTTCTCGCGCTCCAATTCAATCTGCCGTTTTCTCTTTATTTTTATTTTTTTTAAACGTGATGAATTCCGTGCTCCGGCTGCCAAGTGTGCGAGCGTTCAGCGAACTTCGTATACTTCAAGTTAAGCCCACTTGGCTCGTGTCATTCTTGCATTAGTCACTCGAACAACAGCCGCTCTCCAGCGCACAATGGCCCAGCACTTGAATGTAACACATGCTCGGAATAGTTGAGTGTTCCAGCTCAATGGTGCTCCTGTGTAAACACATGGTGACTCGGTGTGTGTGTGTGTGTGTATGTGTGTGTGTGTGTGTGTCTTCAGGGTGTGGTAGCACAGGTGAGGCAGTTGGTTATTATAAGAAACTATGCAGGATATAAAACTGTTAAGAAAATCACCTGTTGCTGATTTAGTCAGTGTGTTTGAGTCTGTTTTGTTGTGTATCCTAAATATTACGGAGCATAAGTCAACTCTGTTAGTGTTGTGGGAAGTGATTAGTGACTCAAGTACCGTTGAGTTTTTATGTACCTGTACTACAAGTATTGCCACCTCTACTCCTGCACATATAGTACTTTCCACTCGATTTGACATACAAAACATATCATCTCAGAAAATATGATTCATTGCTTTAACTTTTAATGACTTGACTGTATATAATTCACCAGTAATACTAATCCAGTAAAATAATATAAAAGTAACAAAATTAAACTTGAAATGGCCCATTTTGGATGAGTTCTTTTTTTACATGCTGATAATACCTCTGTCCATTTTGAATGCAAGTTGTGCTTGTATTAGTTTTATGTTGTAGTATAGCTACTTTTACATAAAGGCTACAGCTGCCATATTCTGTATTTCTCTTTATTGTTGAAAACAAATCACATGATAAGACAAAAACCAACAATGAATTGAATTGATACTAAAGAATTTAGTCAGTGTATCCAAAGCCTGATGGATCTTAGGCCGGCTACACACTGGCTGCGTGGCGTGAGCGTGTCGCCTGTGTGGCGTGTCCGTTTTTATTTGGGCTCCCATGGTAACAGGTTAGAGCTTACACGCTGCCTGCATGACACGCACGTCTCCAAAAACGCGGGCACGCTAGAAATAGAACCGACGCCTACTTTTCACACGACACGCAAGCTTGTTGGAAGCATTTCCAGGCAAATTAGAATAGGAAAAGATGTTTTTAAGTCATTTTGACACAAAGACGTATTAATAAATGACATTTTGATGTTTGAAAGTCTCTAGGTTTTGACATAAATTCAGATATAAATGTAATAAAAGAAAAAATCGATTTTCAAATATTGCACCTGTCAATACAGAACAAAATATTCTGTAGCCTATTTTGCCGTCAATACTGCCGACGTTGTCTTTGCTGTAATCAAATCAGTATATATTTATGTTTAACATGAAGTATACTACTGCTTGAGTGCAGTAATCAATGGGAAACATACATGTGTACAGACGAGGCTAGCAGCAGCAGCGCCGCGTCAGGCACGTTTCTGGTGTGTAAAGACATAGAAAAATCCACGCAGCTGACACGCAACAGAAACGCAACAGAAACGCCACGCTCACGGCCTTACTCCTCTGTGTCGTAGAGCTCCATTATTGTCTAAATCACATGACCGAGCCACATTGTTGCACTGCATGACATGTTTCTTCATTAGAATAAAATAACACACTGTAGGATGTTTTCAATCCCACATATACTGTCCTGTAGAGGTGTTGAAATTAATTAAATAATCGATGCATCGAATCGTGGACATGGACGATGCTGCATCGATAATCGGCAGGCTCATAATTGATTATTTCTGTTTACAATTTCATGTAGGCCTAACAACATTTCTGTTTACATATTCTGTTATGTTCTGCACATTCAGGAAGTGCCATGTGCTCAGTGCTGTAGTTTTATGTATCCAATTTATTTAGTATTAGAGCACTTCAGAATGTTTTGTTTTTGAAGCATGAAAAGCTATGATTTAAATATCCTATATGGCTTTAATAGAAAAATGTATTTGACTCGAATCGAATTGAATCGCTGACATGATGATCGTAATCGAATCAGGAGATCAGCGAAGATTCACACCTCTACTGTCCTGCTGGGAAAACTCAATCGAACGCTGAAAATAGTCCACAACAAATGTGCCATTTACTCCTGTTTAAGTAACATTTGCTAAAAACGACAGTGCCCAGCATAGTGTTGAGAGACTGTCCTTCCAAATAGCCATTTTTACTAAGTAGTTGAGGGAAATCCATCATAGAAGAGGCAGAGACCGAAGAGAAGAGAAGTTGTGTCACCCACAATAGTCACAATACGCCCCAAAGTAAAACCTGTTGCTCCTTCAGCGAGTCGTATCTTTTTGTTGTCGTTTCGTTTGACTGACCTTTGCGCCACTTTTTGTTTATTTCAATCAAAGTTGGAGCAAAACCTCTCCGGCACTTTCCCTGGGGCTTTAGTGGAAGATGATTTAGAAAAAGCACAACATCATAAATAATGCAAGTTAAAGGCAGGTCGGGTCGTCAAAAAGTGAAAAACTAACTCCCATTGTGAGTGATAAGCAACAGTGTTTAGGATCCTAGGGGAGGGGATTTCTCTTTTTAGAGTTCCTGGAGGTGATCATGCAGGCCACTGGCCCCCACCGCTCATCTGGTCGCTGGCGGTGTGTGTGTGTGTGTGTGTGTGTGTGTGTGTGTTACGTTACGTCCTCGACTCCTGTCTGTCTGGCCCGCCGACCTGTTTTCATTCCACAGCCGTAGCACGAGGGTTTATCGTCATGGAGATAAGCCAGGGTTCTAAACACCCCCCCCCCCTCCGTGGGTTACGTCCAGGTGAGGGGTTCACGGCGAGGTGTGGCTGGCCGACGCCCGCCCGCCCTCACTCAGTCTCCTTCCTTCCCTCCTACCGTCCCTCCCCGGGTGTAAGGGACCTGTCCTTTAAAAATAAAAAAAAATTAAAAAAAAGACACAAGTAGTGGGTGGGGTGGGGCGGGGTGGGGGGGAAAAATCAGAACAAAAAAGCTGATTCATCAACAAGCCACACAGGGCGCCCGCACAGGTAATCTCAGCCCAAGCGTGAAGCCTTCATCCCCATGGCGCCAGGAGGCAGCTCGCCCCGCCAGGACACGGACACGGACACACACACACACACACACACACACACACACACACACACACACACACACACACACACACACACACACACACACACACACGGAAGACAAACCTTAAGATAATGTAGGTTTCGTTGATGAACCTTGATATTTCCACAACTAAGCATTAAACTTTAAACATTGCGTAATAATGTGTATATTATATGTATATATGTCTATATATTTGGGCAAGCGTTTAAAAAAATTAAAATATATTTAGTTGCACGTAGTCCGTCTGACCACCATCTTTCATCGAAGCTGAAGATCTAAGCCCCCATCCTCCAAAGTCGTCTTCCCAATCAAGGGATGAGAAACTTGTTTTGTCTGCCCCGAGTGCAACATCTCACATTCCTTCCTCTGACCCGTCCCGCTCGCGAGGAAACACACAGGACGACACGTACCGCTCAGCAACAAACACGCAAACAAACGAGATCTGCAAAAGATCCAAACATGCAGGCTTCTTCCTTTTGTTTTTTTTGTTTTTTTTCTCTCTACGCAAAACACCTGCAGCTCCTCCACCGGACACATGGTGGCACTACGTACTTATTGGAGGACCTGCAGCTCAGGTTCCCTCCATCCTGCCTTGAACATGGAGTCCCACCAAGCAGAACGGGGGGGACTCTCTCTCTCTCTCTCACACACACACACACACACACACACACACACACACACACACACACACACACACACACACACACACACACACACACACACACACACACACACACACACACCTAGCAGACACTCCAGATTACATTGATAATACCAAAAATATTGGCCCATAGAAATAATACAACACAGCGATAACGGAATGCTATCTGGTTTGATCATGATACCACAACTAAACGCAAGCAGAATATCAACTCTCGCAAACAAGAAATAAGAAACTGGGACTCCCATCACTGAAATGCCAAAATAAAACGAGACTGACACCCTCCGTGTGACACAAGTGAAACCCAGTATAGCTCCCACAAAAGCGTTCCCTCTTGATTGCAGCTAAAGAAAATTACAGTGGATTTTCAAGTGTAAAAGTGGTGTTGCAGCTTCTCTATGGGAAGCCATGTAAATAGAGCAGTTTTAAGAGGCTTTTCAGAGCTGCGTGTGAGCAAATATGATTTCATTAAACAGGATATGAGCTCTTTTCTGATGGCTGGTAATCTAGATTAAGGTTTGTCTGGATATTCACAAATAGATGTTGGAAGAATCAAGCAAATTAAATGCACCCCATCATCAAACCTATTCAAACAGGGTCAAGATATAGAGGATTTTTTTCTTTTTTAGCTCTTCATTCAAACATTATTATCTCTTTAATTAAATCATTCCCAAATTATTTCTCTGTTTAAAATTGTAATCTTTATAAAAGGAATAATAATAACTTTAATATATTTGTTTTAAATGGGGAGATTTGCCTGCATGGGATGCACATCAATCTGTTTTTTGTTGTTTTTTTGTGTGTTTTTTTTTGGAAAGCCACTGGTAGATTTACATTTGTTTAATTAGGGGAGCTTGCGATCGTCTCTATCTGAACTGCGAGTGTGGAAAAAGAATTGTGGGGCCTCAATTAAATCTGATGTTAATTAAATCTGATCTTGTTTTGTGTATTAATCAAGCGGCAATTTTAATCTAGTGAATACACAGACTGTAATAAGAAATGGGGATATAGACGGAGAGCAAGAATTATTTTAATTTCATGCTTGTGATGAATGTTTTTTTTTTGTAATATTTTATTTAGCTGACTTGCATTAGTTCCTAATCTCTCCCCCCCCCCCATCTTTTCTCTTTCTCTCCTTTATGCAATCTGAGCATCAGATTCATCCATTGCTAAATGTCTGCACACATATAAAGAGAATGTGAAACAGCTTGCATGAATAGGCTTACATTCAATGAGGTGTCTTAATAACTTCTGGTGAGTTATTATGTGGAGAACTCTTCTATGGAAAGGCTTTAAAAAGGAAGAAAATGTAATGTTGATGTGTGAAGGCTAATATTCCGTTTATTTTCCCCAAAAGAGCGCAAAGAACTGACGCTTATTCACATGTAAGTGCTTGGATTTTTTTTCCGAGTTGTTTTAATTTATCCTTTAACCTAATCTGTTTCTGTTTGTGCATCTAACACTGAGTGTGTGCCGAAAGAGCGCGAGCGTGCGTGTGTGTGTGTGTGTGTGTGTGTGTCAGTGTTAATTATGTTTACATCAGCATTAAACTGCAACCTTATCAGATGTACTATTCCTTTTCAGAGGCAGGTTCTTGGTAGAGTGACACCAGAGATAAGTGGGAAAATTTACTCTGTGGTCAGCAACTCTTTCCACAGACACACACACACACACACACAGACTTTTTATTTCCTCTGGTTATTTTAAGCAAATGTTCCTCCTGAATGCAGAGATAGGGAGGGAAACACAACCCTCTATCCAAACCACATTAGGCTAATTAACAAACTCATTTAAAGCCGGAGAAATATTGATTGCCATACATTTGGAGACGTAGAGGATGTAGGTGGCCGGGAGGGGGGGGGGGAGGAGGAAGTCAGGGGGAAATAAATAAGAGTCTGGCAGGTGTATGTAAATTGTTTGTTGGCAATGGAGAATTTTAAATTACAGTTCAATCAGAGAGTAGGAGAGCGGGGGGGAAGAGAGAGCGGTGAGCACCCTGTGATTTCCCCGTCTCCACGCTTAGTTGATATTTCACTGGGTGAGGATTGAGCGCTACGGGTGCATTTCACACCCTGAATGAGAAAGGCAATCTCGCTCAGCCGACTAGAACAATAATTAGAATGGAGATTAAATAAAAATAATTAGAAAAAGTTCATCTAGTTTTGATGTATTAATTATTCCGCCCCTGCTTTATTCCAAGTCTAATTATCTGCTTCAGTGAAAATGCCGAGATTTTTCTGTGAGTCATAAAAAAAAAAAAAAAATTACATTCATGTAATTATGTCAGCAATTTGGGGGGAAGTCAGCTAAGCAGAGCGTCAGCTCTCTCCCCCCTCCCACCCCCCCCCAGTTTAAAGTAAGTAACTTCTAACTACTTATAACTTATAAGTTAATACAGTCCCTTTCAAGCCAGGGGTATAAATAATAGAATGCAATGGGAGATTATTTACTCTTTAAATGAGGAGCTGCTCTCTCTGCTCTCCCAGCTCCCGACACTTCCCGCCTTCACACTCCCATGCTCCGCACATCACAATGAAAACAAGACAGAGTTTTTATCCATTCTTGGTCAGTAGATAATAATTTGCATATAAATGGAAATATTTATTGTGACGAAGAAGGGAAAAAAAAAAAATAAGGAAAGGGAGATGTAGGAAGTAATATGCTCATTTTTCAAAAAACTCATGGGGCCCAACTGTGATATCTGTATTTTAGGAGTCAAGCAGTTTAAAAAAAATAAGACGAAACTAAATCTTAAAAAAAAAGAAGGAAAAAAAGACGAGAGAGAAAGAATAAATAAATAAATAGCAGGAGAAGAAAGGGAGAGGGGAGCCAAGGGAACCTTTTTTAAAGATGTTTACTACACAAATGGAGTCTCCAGAGAAGACAGCGTCCTGATGAAATATGAGAGATAGCTGTCGACATTCTGTACTTTTCTCCTGGCTGTGTAGATGCAGGCAGGCAGGCAAGCAGGAGGACTAAGCTGTAATGACTTCCCTCCCTCTACCTCACTCACCGGGGGAAGCCAATAAAGTTACAAAAATAAACTTTACAGATGTGGAAAATGTATTACCAAGATAGGGAATAGGTGACTACACTTGAAAAAGAAATCGAATATTGAAGGTGCACCCCCCAAAAAAAAAGCAACGACAAAAAAAAGTTAGAGTAAGAACCTTTTAAAAAAAAAAAAAAAATTCACATGCAAATGTAAACACGCTTTACATTTCTTTTTTTTGTATATTCAAACTGTAAAGTGATATGTAAAAGTGTGAATATCTTTAACATTTTCTTTTTTTGATAAGTCACACAAGGTGGCTTGGAAATGCAAACCTTGGCTTACACAGTAATCAGTCAGACCAGGCTCTTTTGAAATGCAGAAAATACAGAATTTCATGTTTGGAAGGCTGCATGGTGCGAACATGTTAAATGGGCTCTCATTGAAGTCAGGTTTGTTAGTTTTGTGTCTGCTCTTTTGAAAGTTAAATAACCATGCATAAGCACCTTTTTTTAAATTTGGTGAACTACAGAGCATAACAATGAGAGAATGCAGACTTTCCATTGGCTTCCCCCCCCCCTCCATTTACCATACTGTTTGGATTCATAAAATTCTATGGTGCAATAGCTGTGTGCACGGCTTGTGGGGCTCCTATGTGGAACGAATATGCATTGAAGTCAAATGTATGTAAGCGAATGTACACCGCGCAGATTTGACTGTGGAGGTGTGGGATGCATGTTAGCCTAAACTGATTGAAATCGATAGGAAACAGGAAGAGGTGTAGAGTATTACATAGTCGGTCGTTCTGGTACAGCAGCGATGTTAGTGTGCTTGCTCCCCCATGTAATGGCTTCACATGAGCATACATACATATGAAGCCCCACAGCAGCGGGCTCTGAACAGATAAGGGCCAGAGCTTTTTGACTTTCTATTTCCGTTTCGGAAACCCAGCCGACTATCCAGCCGTCAGGGCTCCTGTTCGCCATCGTCGCAGTATCGTTTCCAATTTCTTGATTTTAGCCGTTTGTCTCAAATTCCTGAGGGTGATTGCACAGTCAAAGCGTGGGGGTTTTTCACATCAAAATTCACGTGTGAATGGAAATGGTCCATTGAAACACGTACAAATTCAACTTTCAGCATCACCAATATCGCCCCGATATACGCACAAACTGATCTCCGTCTCAACCTTTACAGATTTTTCACGACCACGTTTTGATTAAACATTAGAATCTGCCGCGTGAGAAGCATTTGTACCACAGAACCACACATTTCAGACGGATATTTTCTCACCCTGTGTAGCCTTTTACTTGTACTGTTTGCTTTCTTTCTTTCGGCCCTCTATCTGTGTCCTGCATCTGCTGAGAAGACACCATGCAGGAGAAGTGGTTATCAGGCCCTGATCAATGCAAGCAGGAAACATACTGATTAGAATATGAACAGACCACAGAGAGGAAAATATGGCCACACACACAGACACACACACACACACACACACACACACACACACACACACACACACACACACACACACACACACACACACACACACACACACACACACACACACACAGTATTAAGTATTGTGAGATATTTGACTATTTCTTAGGAAATATAATTTGTGTGATTGAATTTCACAGCATGACCACATGCAAGAGAGTCTCCTCTTAATATATGAACAAGCCAGAGTGTTATTCCTCCCTTGAGTCAGGATTGAGTCAATAGGAAGACAGACAGACGCGCACAAAAATGTTCAATTGACAAGCAGTCAATTTCTAAAAAGCTCACAGGTGACTTCTTATACTCGCAGTTGGTCCTCTTGCTTTGAGAAGCAGTGAAGTGTGTACAGGTCTCCTCAGCATTGTGAAATAGCTGTAACGTAGGTTAGGTTTAAAAAAAAAAAATAATAATAAAAAAAGGCCAGGAGCTTAACTGCACTTCACCACAATTGTTACAATTCCAAGCATTGACTTTTGGGCTGGGTACAAAATGCCCGACTGAACGAGCTGTGTGACTGCTGCTCAGTTTTTCGGGGAAACATTTGCTTGATGATGACACGCTGTAACCGTAAGCCACGTAATGTTTGTTTTGAGGCCCTTTTCTGGACCATTTAGTTAGTTTTTAGTAGTTTATCATGCATTATATTTTCCAGTATGTACAGTTACTGAATTATTTTATTACTTTCAGGAACTGTTTGTATTGGGTGTACTGTCCATTTCTCACATTGATGTTGTTTTTTATTTCATATATTTGTCCTTAGGTGGGGCAAACTTAAAAAAAATTTTTAAGTAGGGGCCAGATTATACCCTTTATTCCACCAAAATTGGGGCGAAAATGCAGTTTTTTTCCCCCTAATTCAGTCTATTTTTGGAATTTGTGACCGAGATGACAGAAGTTACCGACAGAGGAGACGTGTCCTAGCCTCTCTGATGGCTGATAATAAGTGTTTCCATCCGGCCTTCATGTTTCCATCACTGCAGATGGAGACATGCTGGAGCCGATAAGTACCTGGGACTACTGCGGAGTCATTTGTCCTGGGAATTTTAAATTAGATTGCTTCTTTTCTCTGTTTGATATCAGTGCAAATTGAATATCTTCTTTTTTGGGGCAGAAAAGCAATCTGGAAATCCTACCTAGGATTCTTTTGGTGTTCTTTTGGTTCTTTTTCTAAACATCGACAGATAAGACATGGACATGCCTCAAAGTAATGATAACTAGCATAGGTGCAATGGGTGCTCCGGAGCTCGAGCACCCACGGAATATACTGAGCACTCACGTGTGCCAGGCTGCCAGTAGGCTCCATTCATTTAAAATTAAACATTGCAGTTGGTGCTAAGTGGAGCTGTCATAGAGTCTGTCATAGTGTGATTAGTTATGTCGCTGTCAGTCCCCTGCTCCATATCCTATGTCTCTCGGATGAAAACGCCTCTTTAGTGATTCTTAATTTCCCACAAAGCTGATCGCGGTTACGGGTAAGATAAACTTTTCATCTTCAATCCTATCTGTATTTGTAAGAAGTGGCGCTGTCCTGAGTTGAAAGATACTTACTACTTTACGGCTTTTTATTATTATTTTTGTGTGTGTTTGTGTCGGCCGCTGTCCATTTCCTAAGGTTCTGAAATGCAAACTTTTTTTTTTATTTTTATTTTTTTTAAAAGGCCGTGAGCCCGTGAGGACCCACGGAGGAAAACCTAAATCGGCGCCTATGATGACTAGTCCTGCAGCGTAAACTTGACAACTGATTGAACTTGTGGAAACCTACTTGATCAATTGAATTGAACACAAAACGACAGGGCACACATACTTAGGGTTTTCAAGGAGAATATGCAGTTAAAATTCAGAAAAACTCTTGATAACCAATAACATTTGGACAAATCTATTTAAAAAATGTGGCTCTGATGAAAACACACTTGACCGCCAGCTGGCATCTTTAATAGCTTTGGATAAAAGACATATTAAAATGTAGCCATTTACCAATTGCCATTTAAACACACCGGAGAACCGATACAACACAATGACCGAGACAACCATGGAGGTTGTGTAGTGTGAGTCTTCACTTGGGCAGCCAGCAGTCACCTCTGAGGCAGTTTCGGCTGCGTTGCGGTCATGTCAAAATCTGTACGTAGGTGTTTGTGCAAACATGTGTGCGTATGTGTATGTAAGCTATTAACCACATTAAGATGCAGATTAAAGGAGGGAGCAGGACAAGCCCTGGTCAGTAAGTTGTGTTGACTTACCCTGCGGCCTCCAGCAGTCCCGCTGCTCGGCAGGGCCAGAAAAAACATGCGCTTTTAAGATGAGATTATTAATATAGAATTAATATTGAAAGGGTGATGTGTGTATGTCTTTGTTCAGTGACCATCTTTGAAAATGTATACATGCACTCCAGACGTCCACCTATTATTGGACAGGTATGTCTAAAGATCAGTTAAATATCAGTGAAAGATAAATAAATAAATAAATAAACATTTGGGAGTGAAAAAGGGTTTCAAAAGTCCAGTGGTGAAGGTTTTATGTTAAGGGTGTCATCAACAGTAATTAGCATTAAGTCGGCGAGCACAGGCTCAGTTGATGCTTAAAGACGCTTTGGTAACACTTGACTTGAAGGTAGCTACATAAGAGTACGTAAGGGTATTACATTCACCATAGAACATTTTTTTAGACACCTTATCTCGTAATCACGAGATCCTGATCTCGTGATTACGAGATAATTGTAAACCCCTGGAAGGCGGCATATCTGGCTAGTTGTCAGTAGGCCACGGCTCAGTGATCAACTGTACCACCGAGAGGTAACATTAAATTCAGCTGGGTTAAGTTAGCGCGATATCTCCTTATGTAACTTTATAGATAATATTAGTTAATGGACATATCTGTTCACCTGATCCTGCAGAAACACTAATGTCCAACAGATCAGAATGGGCTTTCCGCCGGAACAACCGCAAAGTCCCGAGGTGCCTGTGCAAAGTCGACAAAGCCGATAACAACCCCATCTATAGTACTTAAAGACATAAGCATCTCCCAATGTCTCAAACCGAAGCCCCCAAAAAAACTAAACAGGTGAGACGTGTGTTGTAATGAATCAACTATAATACCTAGTGTGACCAGCGGAGGGCGTCTAGGTATATGACCATGGTGTATGTTGGTATTAAGTAGGGCTGGGTACCCAACGTCGATACTTTTATGGTTTCGAAAAAAAAAAAGCTTATCTGTCCTCTCTGCATATTGACACAGAGCAGAGCGGAGCTCCGACTGACCGACCCACCACCCACACACACACACACACACACACACACGGAGTAAACTGTCTGCAGTTTTGTTGAAGTCACAGAGAGTCACGGTTGGTTTCAAGTGTAGTTACAGTTTTTTAAAACTTCACGCAGACAGCGTTTGCTGCGATATGATATTAATGATAGAGCCAAAGGCGGTCGCGGTGCTGTTGACGTTACACTTCCTCTTACTAGACGAGCAGCCACAACGGTGGTTTCTCTGCCCTGATGACTGACTGACAGGCTGAGCTTGCAAGGCACTTTTATTAATGTTACTCTGAGTGAGCAGTTTAACCGGATTTTTTTAATTTTGATAACCGTTGATTCACAATCAAGGTGGAAAATAAAAGCTTTGCGTTTAATGTATTTTTGTTGATGTTGAAATGGATTTTAAAACATATGGAATCGCGAAAGTATCGTTAGGAACCGGCATCGAAACTGAGGTATCGAAATTGGCACCGGATCAAAAGATTTTGAACGATACCCAGCCCTAGTATTAAGGGAGACGAAGAAGAGTAGCTACAAGCTAGGTTTTGGTCATGATGTTGGTTCGTACATTAAAGTTTGAGCACAAGCTCATTGTGGATTAAAAACCATGTCTCATCTTTAAGACACAAAGAACACATGACGTAGGCCTATTTGCTTCCATGGCATCAGCTAGCCTGAAAGCTTAACACGAGAGAGCTATTTTCTGTTGTTGTGAAAATGCCTTCATCTCTAATTACGAGATCGTTTCTCATAATTACGAGATCCTGATCTCGTAATTACGAAATCTTTTCTCAAAATAATGAGTTATTCTCTCGTAATTACAAGATCTTTTCTCAAAATAATGAATTATTCTCTCGTAATTACGAGATCTTTTCTCAAAATTACGAGATCAGGATCTTGTAATTACGAGATAAGGTTTAACAAAAAAAAAAAAATTCTATGGTAAATGTAATACGCTTCCGTATAAGAGTGACATGACACGGTCATGAACACATGACACTGTCATGACACATGAACCCTAACTCTAACCCTAACTCGTCATGACAAAAACCAAATGACACGTTCATGACTTGTTTATAATGTTTATGACACGTTCATGACCGTGTCATGTCGATACCTTCAAGTAAAGTGTAACTGACGCTTTATTATGATGTGAATCCGTTAGAAAAAGACAAAAACGAAACCGATTCTTTTTCCTCAGTCTCACTTCCTTGCCAAGAAACATGGCTATTAATTTCTCAAAATTAGCCATTAGCAACAAACCGTGATCCCATGAATTCCCAGCTGAGCAGCCAACAAAAACACAAGGCAATCAATCCAATGTCTTTCCCTGAAAAATGACTGCTACAAATTACTACCACCCATTATTATTAGGGCTGCCATTTCGACTGTTAGAAAGCAGAATCTAAAGATGGTATCTGAAAAGTCAACTTCCTGTTGTCGGACCGGGCATTTTGTTTGCTGCTGTTATTGTTTCTGCGCAACAATCTTTTTTGTACATCCGCATTACGAGGCCCATAAAACTTAAATGTTTCCCCCACCAGAGCGTCTTATGATGGATTTCTGACTTGAGAAAGAGTCATAATAGCGAGGAGTGTTTGCTTTAGATTGCTATTTAAGGCCAGTTGTCTTTGGCCAACAGAAGGCGCCAAATGGGGGGGCGGGGGGGGATCAAGAAAGGGGGCCTATCAATTACTGACCTCAATGGTCAACCTCCTGACTCATTTGGACTCCCACTTTCTACACAAACACACACATACACACACACACACACACACACACACACACACACACACACACACACACACACACACACACACACACACACACACACACACACACACACACACACACACACACACAGCCACAGGTTAAGTCAGGGGTTTTTGGAAGGATCTCAGGGTGAACATTAATTTCTTAATGCATTTTGGATCCCATGGGGGCTGTCCTCAAGAGTAGGCCACACGGGACCACTCTGCCCACTCTCATAATAGGATTGAGTGACTGTGGAGTATATGATGCAAATGTGTGTGTGCGCGGATGACTCCACATCTTTGCAGTTAAAATATTTAACTCTTTAAATGAACTTTTGACTCCTTCTCTTGATTTCTTTAATTTTTTCCCCTTTTTCAGCATTTTGATAGTATCACACTGGCGTGTGTGTGTGTGTGTGTGTTCGTGTGTGTTCGTGTGTGTGTGTTCGTGCGTGTGGTCGACGTCTGTGCCGTGCAAAGGAAAATAAAGCCGTCATTAATTAGCAAGGTTGAGTTCCTTTTCTTGGTTGTTTGTTATTGCTATGTCTGAAGCGGGAAGGAGGCAGACGGCTAATTGATCGACAGGCTCTCTGGGACTCGGTAATGATAATCATTATTGACACATGTTTTCTGCCCTCGCCATAACTCATAAACATCCCTACGCAGGCAGCCGCACGGCCCGAGCTGGGTATGTGTACGCCTGCGGCACACAAACAAAAACAACCAGCATGTTCAAATTTAGACCGCGGAGATGAAATGGAAAATGTCTGCTCGGACAAGCTTTTGACCTCTGCGGGTTTCAGACGGCTTATTCCGGATACTTTATCATTTTGGATTAAAAGTACAGATAGAAGTTTTTTTTTTTTCTTCAACCGTTAACGGTTAAATAAAAGATTCCAGTGAATTCCCACTGAATTCCTGTTATCAGGACGGCTGATTGTGTGGTAGAATTTGCGATAACACATGATAACAATTCTACTATGGCAACCATTTTAGGTTCAAACCTTTTAAAAATGAAGACATGGTACCATCAAGTAAAGCCAACATAAAGTAAGACATAAGATCAGTGATAAAACAGTTAAGAGTCATTTATGTAATATTTTACACAGTTAATCGATCCAATCATTACGTAAGCTTTTGACGTAAGTGTAAAAAGTGTATTATACTAGGTTTGGTGGAATGTTTTAGTGTTTTTTAGATTTAGTCTAAATTAGAGCCAGGCCAATATATCCGCTGGCCTGATATATTGGTCAACATTTCCGCAGCGGCCATAAAGTAAGAGGATATTGCAGTACAACAAAAGATGTGTTTTAGGCATCCATTGTGTAGTTTCACTGCCAGAGAGCAATGACAAGTTCATTTTTCAACTGCAAAATGTCCCACTTACTAAATAAGTCTTTATAAAAAAAAGAAAGAGAGATAACCAAAATGTTTAGTGTATATTGAGTGTTTACATGTACAAACAAATAGCAGCAGATTATCTGATTTTTGTAAAAATATTCGTTCAATAGCAAAATTCCGTTTGGACCTACTGTTCTTTATTTATTGTGTCAACAAGGGCTGTGTGATATGTGACGATATATATCGTTAAAACAATGTCCATTGTATACATATTTTTCTATCATTGCTAATGGGGTGTCGAAAAACCAGCAGCCCAACTGTGTTACGGCAATATTTACGTCATTTGGACGGCAGTTTACGCTCTGATCCTTGCATGGTACGTTCATTTTGCACTAAAGTTCTTAATAAAATGAGAAAATACTTGGTACTTTTCATTTGTCAAGTATTTAATCCGCACAGTAGTATACAAAAATAGGCTTTACCACGTGGTTATTTATTTCATATAGACTATTTATTTATTTATTGAATTACCAGAGAACATGCTGTATCGTGATATCTATCTATATCTATAGGTATATAGATATCGTTATCAAGTTATGAAATAGCAATAGATTTTGGCCATATTGCCCAGCCCTAGTGTCAACAGCATGGCTTGACAATGGGGGGGGGGGTGGACACCAAAATCAGTATATCAGCAGCACAAAATTGGCAGCTTTTGTCCCAAACTATTGGTCTCAGCTTTTCCAAAGCCACATAATGTCAGGGGGTCGGCGACACAATATGGCAGCCTTTTTTGAAGCAGGAGGTCAGGGTCTTGGTGGCACGGGTGGGGGGGGGGGGCACACGATGAAAAAGAACATTTGGGTCACTGGGCAATTACCAACACTCTCCATCACAATAAATGGACCTGCACATACTTCTCCCTCAATTAATGCATTAGAGGGGTCGGAGGTTATGTAAGCACCATCCTCTCTGCCAGAACTGGGTGGAGTGTCATAATCCAGGAAGTGTGGTGCTCAAACCCGATTGGTTGTGTGTGTGAATGCTTAGCTTATATATATAGCTGGAGGGAGGAGGGGGGTGTCGGTGCAAGGGAAGTGCTGTGCTGCCGGGTGAGTTTGGTTGGTTGTAGTAATGTCTTATTGAAAATTTTTCAGAAATGTACATCGTTCTTCACATTTTTCTTGAAATAAAGATGAAGGCACAAGTTCTGACAGAATGAAGTAGCTTGACACATAGCCAGTGGACACAACCTCCCACTGAGACCAACTTTAAAAGCTTACTCAGTATTTGTTTAGTATAATATATTATAAAAACTTCTTCTTCATGGTAAATCACTCAAACTTTACTTTGACCATTTCTCTACAAGGCGAAAAATTTAAGGATGTATTACATGTCTGACCTGTACATCCAGTAATAATCCCACAAGCTTAACTGAAAAAATTGTAAGTAACTGAAGTTGTGTTTGCATTGAGGCCCATAACAGGAGGAAATCAACACAAACTCACGCACATACTGAAGCCCTCATTGTTTATTTATTCAAATAGTGCCGTGACTGGTGTATTATACTGGCTTTCAAATGTCAGGTAAAGGTGTAGCACCCTTCCTCTCTCCCTCTCTCTCCCTCTGTGTTTCTATTAGGGGCTTTGAAAGCGAGAGCACCGTTAGTCGTTGCGCCTCGGGCCAAATTCCACATTCATGCCGAACACACACAAGAGCTCACACACCTCGCCAGTTAAAGCTTTCTAGGAAATGTGAGTTGACCTCTCCTTTCCTTAATACACCGAGCCTGTAAAGAGACAAAGAGAAGTCAAGCCTATGATACTGTGCAATGTTTGTGTTCATCTGCGGTTTCTCCCAGCTTCGTTATGAGGCGATTTCCAATAATTTGTAGATTATATTTGTTGCTTGTCGTGTAGCATTACAGTAAGGTTTGACTTACAACCTAATTTGCTGAATCTGGCCTATTTTTTTTTTAGCAATGCTCAATTCACCAAACAAATACTAACTGTTTCCACGTCCGAGGATTATTTGAGAGGTTTAATTTTACAGAAAACCAGAGATGTGGACTTGAGACTTGGTGACTAGGACTTGAGTGGACTCGAGTCACCGTTTTGATGACTTTCGAGTTGATTTGACAAAAAAATAAATCACTTGAGACTGGACAACAAACAAACACTAAGTAATGATAGTAATTTGACAGAAAACACAACTCATGGAAATCTTAGACATCTTCATTGCGACTCATGTATAGCTGGTTTAAGAAATATTTTGGGTGGAAGCGTTTCCTCTCACAAAAGCCAGGGTGTCCGAAATTATTAACCGTTTCATTTATTACCCATTTCCTACTTAATAAACCCTCTTAATAAAATTTCAGACAGCTTTGAATCCTCATCCTTTTTTGCACCATTACTGAAAGGTGTGGAATCGCACAATGTCATTTAAAACATCTATCGACAGTGAAGCATTGAATTGTGGGATTTGTTTTAGCTAAAAGTCGTATTCCTGTCATACCGCGCTATTCTTTTCATTGTGGTGTAAGGACACGGCTTTGTCAAAAGCGTTTACAGTAATGCAGTGGTGGAGCTATTTTGGAAACGGACATGTTCGGTCTCGTTTCCTTGGCCGAAAGAAATGAGAAAGGAAGCACTGATGGTCACTTCTCTGGCCTCTTAGAGAAGCTGACCATCTCTTATCATGACTGCTACTAAGACACTTATTTAGTTATACACCTTCCTAGTCAAAAGAGACTTTCTAAATGCACCTAAGGACTAACTCTTCCCCACATCTCACCATACACTAGAAAAACACATACATTTTTTTAACCTGATCTCTAAATAATACAATCCTTCTCACTGCCACCTGTGGACACCAGTGTGTAAAGCTTCCTCACACAGATTTAACTTGGTAGATGCGGCAATCCTGAATTTCTCATATGACCTTATGACTTTATTCACGTGCGCTCTGTAAAGTTGTACCTGCTGCCGTCGCTATTCAGCTCAAACCAAATAGCAAGAGAATTTAAGTTTAGATATTCAAACAGGCCACTGATTTGTCCAATGTTCAGTGCACCTTTTTAAAAACCTATTACCATGTGTGGTTCTATCAGTATCGGTATATCAGAAAATATTTGATCCCAAAGTAAAGTTTAGACAGTCCATGAAAGCGTAATACTGCCACTGAAGTTGTAAAAAGGGAGCAGGGTTGCACTCCATCACAACCAGTCAATCATTCACCAATAATATCAGTTAAAACCCTCCCTAAAGCGCTCTTTACATTTCCGTGTATGAGTGTGTGCATGCTTGAGTGTTTACAAGGGTAGTTGAGGCTATGTTATATTAAGTTTTAAGGGTGTGTGTGTGTGTGTGTGTGTGTGTGTGTGTGTGTGTGTGTGTGTGTGTGGATGGGTGTTGCACACACAGGGACAGAGTGTCTTTCTCAGTGGCGAGACTTTGAAGTCGGGGCAGTTCTCTCTTTGAGGTGGTCTATCCCCCGTTCTCAACAGCGTTAATCATGCGTGAAGAGAACATGCTCGCTCTGTGGTCGACCGGGCATCGCTACTGATGGCTTCCCTCGGTCTCCATGTGGGATGGAAGGGTTGGGCCGGAGGGGGGGTGGCAGCTCTGATTAACATGGCCAAAGGGCAAACACACTAAAAAGGGAGTGCAACAAATAAATATACGGGGTCAACTCGTTCAGCCGTAGCTACAAAGGTAGAAGGGTTCAACGCAATTGAAATTTACAACCAAGAAGATTTTTTTCCCCCTTTACAAACCAATAGAGAGGAACTCTGCTGCAGATCACTTCTAGGGATAGTATAATAATGCAAAACAGTCACTATATGGCCAAGAGTGTGTGGACACATACTTTTGTGCGCCTTTGGTGAGGGACTGGTTTTCATGGTTTGGGCTCAACCCCGTAGTTTCAATTAAGGGAAGTCTTATTTCCACGGCTATACAGTACTATGGCCCCACATTGCACTTGGTATGTCTTCCCCATTTACATTTAGCTTTTTGATATCCGAAATGGCTCAGTGTAAAAGCATCCAGGTAGCATCCAAGACGATCTGATCTAGACTTTGTCCGTACACAAAGCACTTGAAAAGACCAGTGTAAATGGGTCCTTGAAGTGTCTTTAACCTGGATAAACTTCAGGTGAACTTTAACACACTTAAATCACACTTAGCCATATAAATGCATATCTGTTGGCCACAAAACTGATCGAATCCTTAGTGTACAAACCAAGATCCATTAAAGCAACACTATGTAACTTTTCCCACTTCGGTCCACTTACAGGTTGTCCCATTGGAACTACAGAAGTTACATAGTGTTGCTTTAAGCTATGGTTTTTCAAGGTGTGGAAGAACTTGACTGGCCTGCAACGTGCCTTGAAAAAAATCCATGAAGACCTGACGCTGTTGTAGTTGCATTTATATGCCCATAGTTTTGGAATGAGATGTTCAACAATCACATGAATACGATATGTGGGTTTCTACATACTTTGTCAATGTCTACATACTTATTTTTTTGTCGCTTAGGCCTATATTTATCAAACCAGGGTCATATTAATAATTGTATTAATAAGGGAGAAAGGAAGTTGGACGGGTTAGGACAGAAGTGTAAGCGATTAAAGGGCCTAAGGAAAGTATAGCAGAGGAAAAAAGAGCGAGAGAGAGGAAATGGGGGTGGAGGGGAGGACTTTTAGCAGAGGGAGGCACAGACAGTTGAGTCATATTTCAGGCCTGATTGGAACTGACAAAGTGTTATTGGAGGACTCGGTCCCCACAGCATTGTTTGCTTTAGAAAGTCAGGGCCAGATTTATTATGACTGAAAAACATTAGAAAGATCGGAAGTGGGGACAGCGCAGGGAGCACGGCATGTCTGTCTGCACACAGAGAAAGGGAACTTGAAAGGGCTCGTATGGAGATGTATTAGGCCAGATCTGACATTTTATGCCGTTCGTAAAAAAGATTTAAAAGTCTGGTGTTGAAAACGCTAATGCAGTCAAAGGAATGACAGAATATTACCAATATAAACCTGTCAGAGCCCACAGTCTGTAGTTCTCCATTAGTTCACTCATGGAGACAAATGGCTGCCATTTGCCACGTTTAGTGTTATGGCCGTTGGGGTTGAGGGGCTGAGGAGACAGATAAGCGTATACATCTTATGAGTATATACTCTTTTTATCTCTGCACAAAGCCCACAATGCCTCTGTACCATTCGATACCAGACAGCAATAGCGTGTAGCAAACCTAAGCAGGACAAAGCGTGGAGCTACATTGCCTGTGGCTGGCCTGGCTATTGGGAGCAAAAACTGCTTAGTGTCTTACTCAAGAACGCTTTGACATATAGCCAGTAAAGGTCTATATTGCAGAAAGAGTTTGAGTAAAAAGCCATGAAATTACATTCTTAAAGAACATTTGACCTTAATCATTGTCTTACTACTAGTATTGGAATTACTTTCCAACTATTTAATTGAACTTAAACTCAATACAACAAGGACCAGTGTGTCGGATTTAGGGCGATCTATTGTCAGAAAAGGAATTTAATGAGTATGTTTTTATTTTTTTCTTCAGTGTATAATCACCTGAATCGTTGTGCTTTCCGTACCTTAGAATGAGCCGTTTGTATGTTCATCTTCCATTGAGTCCGTCAAGTACACGCTTCGTACACGGGATCATTTTTAGTTGGTTGCAATATGCAAACTCACCACTAAATCCTGTACACTAAACCTTTAACACTTAATGTAAACCTTACCGGGGGGGGGATCAGGGTCAGGGAGCCAAGTGTTTAAGATACATTCCATATAACCACAATGGTTTGATTCTGACTGGGAGCCTTGGTTGGATCATATTCGTCACTCTCCATGTATTTCCTGTCTGTATCGCTACTTAAAATAACGGCGAATGCTAAAAAATAATCTGAAAAAAACCCACAAAAACAACCTTAACTCAAACCTCACCTAAAACTACACATTAGGGAAATCCACCTTTTAATTGCAGTAACTTTTTTATATTTATATATATCAGTCCCTCCAGAAAAACGCGATTATGCGATCACATAATTCAATGCATAATCAGCCAAAGCCATGCGTGTTCTGCATTTTTTCAAATACGCTGCTCTTTCACCGCATAAATTGCCGATTTCCACCCAAAATATGCGGGCCTTGCGTGATTTCATAATCCCCGCATTTTCATTGCAAAAAACATATATCTTAGCAGAAAGTTGAAAAATGTTGAATTTACTTCACACAAGAGCAGTCATTTTCCCCTGTTGCCATGGGAATGTTATGAAGTGACGTGATTACACGATGTGAACATCATCAAAAAGCAGGGTGTTGGGGGAATCACTTTTTTGCAAGTTTTTGCAAGTTCCCGTACTTTCATCGCATGAAATTGCATAAATATCCCGCATATTCTATCACATTTTTTAAGAAAACGTGCTGCATAATCAAGGATTTTTGCCCACAACAATCACAAAAAAACTCTGCATTTTTCTGGAAGGACTGTTTTATATATATATATAATGGGTGGCTGTGGTTTAGTTGGATACATGTCGAACTGTGAGCAAGGCACTGAATACCAAATGGCTCCCATTGGGCAGGCCAGCATCTTGCTGGTAGAAAGGTGGTATATAAGTGCAGTCCATTCGCCATGTATATACTGTATGTCATTTTTAATGTAAATATGTTCACGTAGGTTCACAACAAAGTCTATAGAGTAACCTCAAAGTTATTTCCATATAGACACATGCTGCTGATGTTTCCTCAAATGTCACTTTTTTATAAGCTCTGACCACACAAAGACATCCCATTAACCTCCAATGTAAAAGGGTGGTGGCACAAGTTCCTGATATCTCTCAATTTTAACACCAAAGCAGATAACCCTAATACCATCTCCATACACAAAGAAAATATTTCCGCGGTATAGTTGAACTCACCCTTTAAAGATGAAACACTTTACAATAGTAGTATTTAAGTTATTGCGGCTTAAATAGCAAACTGCTGGCTGCCCCATGAAAGCTGCCCCAGTTGTGTTGATGATGCCCTGTATATACAGACCTGTCATGAATATGAGGCTGTTGCTGGAAAAGTACATGTTGCTCGCTCAACTTTCCCCTGTATAAATAAAGCTTAGAATAAAAAGTTAACACAGGCAGAAAAACAATGGCTGCCAGAGCAGGGCGCTCTCATCCTGGCCAGCGCTCACACATGTTTTGATAGTTAATGGACAGTGTGGGGAGGCTAAGCTCACTGTATTTGAGTAACCTCCGCCTGACCCGCCTACCCACCACTCCCCTCCTCACACACTGGGACAGTGAGCGACAGCGGGAGAAAGGGAGGCAAAGAAGGGGGCGGTGGGGCCACGGCGGCGCGTTCGGGCCCTAAATGAATGAAGGCTCTAGCTGGTCGTTGCCTGTGTTGTGTTTGGCTTGGCAGGATCTGTCCACACAGGGCCGTGGCACAGACAGCCAAAATCAGCTGACTGCTGCCGAGTGTTCGTTTGAGGCTTCTATTAGTTTAGTGGAGTTAATAATTTGAAAAACAGAAGCTGAACAAAACAAGTGCAATATTCAAACTGGAGATGTTAATGATTACCTGTTTAACCGTTACAGTGGCCATATTATGAAAAAAAACACTTTTTCTGGGATTTGGGGTGTTATTTTGTGTGTCTGGTGCCTCCACGCGCATACAGACTTGGAATAAATACCCATCCATGCGGTTTTAAATGAGATCCGGGTTTCTGAATGTAACCTGCCTTCAGTCTCCGGGTGAGCTGGTCAAAATCGGCAGGGCTATCTACGTCATCGGCCGAAACATTTGGTGTGTGCTAACCACTTTAGCTAATACCAGATCAGCTAGCTGTTTCTCCAACTTCGGTCAGTACAAGGCAGGATTAGCCGGGAGACTTCTTCTAAACGAGGGCGCGCTTCCAACTTTGCGTGGAATACCTGCAGACGAGGGACATGGAAGTAGTTCTATACAATTTATTTTGTAGATTAGTGTGAACTTGTGTGTGTTGTAGCAGTGTTTTGCCATTGTGAACGAGGTGACTAACCGCTAGCAACGCTAGCTTCTAGCTAGTAGCTACTACGCAGTACCTAGCTACTGAGCATGTGCGACTCCTAACAAAGATGGAACAGAAGTGAGATGCCTCGCTCTGTAGCTAAAACAGAGAGCTCAACACACAGGGTGAAAAGAGGAGCTGCAGCAATGTGCAGTACAACACAAATATGGTGTTTTTTGAAAATTAAACCACATAAACCTATTCTGGTACAACCTCAAAATACAATTATGAACCTGAAAATGAGCATAATATGAGCGCTTTAACCAACAATTGCAAACGAACAAAAAACAGTTAAAAAACAATGTTAAGTATTGAATTTACATTTTTTGCATGATGAAAGAAAAATAGGCTATACAATCTATTTCTTAACTGCTAGTTAATAAGTGCAAAGTTTGCACTAGCATGTTGCGTTTTAGGCACAGACTGTATAAAATAGGGTTTTAGGATCCTTTTATTCTGCTCAGTCTGTGGCCGTCTGCTGGACGGGTCACACATGCCACTATACGGATGAGGACTGGCGAGTTAAATCGGCCGCCCTACACACAGAGTATGCCAGGCAGACACACAGCTGACAACCTCTCAGGTGGATGGGTTGGAGAGGGAGACGGGCTAGTGCTCCGCTGTACTAGTCCACAGCTGTCCACGGTAGGTGGAAAGTATGCCCGAGCCTACCAGACGGGTGACCTGGAACTCAGTTGCCTGCTTGTCATTTGATGATGTTCTCTTTGACTTTAGAAACAATGTTTTGATATTTTGAATCGACTTTAAAGTTGGCTGGAAAATAATAGTCAGACTAGAATAATCAACAACGGAAAGGAAAAAAAAAACGTTAGTGCTGCCTTACAATTCATGACATTTGAGAATAAAAAAAAAAAATGTATTTTCAATATGAAACCGCACATACGTAAAGGACTGGATAGCAAAGCATCATATATACACACACACACACACACACACACACACACACACACACACACACACACACACACACACACACACACACACACACACACACACACACACACACACACACACACACAGATAAACGGAAGACTGAAAGATGCAGATAAAGTGACGACACAGTGGAGAGGTTGATTAAAGAGACAAAGTATGCAGAGATGTGGAGACGGGAGGAAAGAGCAAGTGTGGGAGGGAAAGAGTTAGTGAAAGGGACTTGGCCTGGCAGATGTGAGCTACCTTGGCTGTGGCACAGTGCAAAGCTCTTTTGCAGGGGAGAGAAATCCAGCGGGTCCTGAGCAGCTGGTGAGAGTGCCAAGAACTGAGCTGCCTGACAGATGACAGAGAGAGAGAGAGAGAGAAATGAGGAAGGAGGCGAGGTGAGGAGAGAAAAGACAGCAGGGATTCTCAAATTCTTTTAGGTTACAGACCCACGAAATAGACCCGCACAGACGCCAATTTGATACGATTTCACTATTCCTTTCCAAGTTCATATTTTAATTGAACGACCTGGTAGTATGATTATCATTATTTGGATACTTTGTTAATCTTCAGCGATCTGTCATCAAATCATTATGTGACCCTCTTTGCAGGAAATGGTTCAACCAAAGTGCCACCAGTTCATAACATAAGTAACTTTTAGTCCTCCCAAAGGAACCTGGTCATAGCCGTACACCCTCCCGTCCTCCCCCCACCCCTTGTCCCTCTAAGCAACAGCAAGGGTGGGGTCTAGGTTTGGGGGGAGATAAGTTCACGGTCTGATCCCGAGCGAGGGTTCCCTGGCCGGGTCACAGAGTCGTACCGGGGTCGGCGTGGATGTGCTGATCTGGGAGCGATTAGCCTAATACGATTAGCTGTGATACGACACGCTAGCAGAGCCAGGTGTTAGCTGGGGAGCCGTGAGCGTCGGCTATAGGGGATCGTGGCCTGATGCCTTTTTAAGGACACAAGTTAGAAGATGGAGTTTAGGGGTTGTAGAGTCTGCGTTTTCAAGCTGGAATCAGGGTTTTGTCCCATACCAGACACCCACAGTACAGTAGGCCAAGTGCACAAGGACCCTCGCTCAGGTAACAAGGATGATACTAAAGGTTTATCTTATTTATTACAAGAGCTGTGAGAGGAGCCAGTTCGGCAGGCACCTTTGACTGGTTTAAAAAACTGTGTGTGACACTGTATCCTCCAGAAATTGTACAACATAAGAACAACTTCTTCTACTCACAAGCTCTCGTGTTGTGACAGATGACCGATTGTAAATGAACGTAATCCTGGGTTTTGCGGAATTGTTCAACGTTGACGTTCTTGTCTAGCTGTAGGCTTGAAAAAGTGATACTGTCCAGTATTTATTTAATAAGAAAGATTAGAGAACGAGAATAAAATGAAAGTAATTTGTTGTGTCAGAAACTGTTTTTCCCCCCCATCTTTATTTCTTCCCTTGGTAGTCGTAATGTGAACCCTCAGAATTATCTTGCTATCGGGCGCCGTGGTAGCTCACCTGGTAGAGCGCGCGCCGATATACAGAGGCTCAGTCCTCTAAGCAGCAGCTTCGGTTCCGACCTTCGGCCCTTTGCTGCATGTCATTCCCCCTCTCTCTCCCCTTTCATGTCTAAAGCTGTCGTGTCAGAAATAAAGCCCCAAAAATGCCACACGCAAAAATAAAAAAATAAATAAAAAAGAATGATCTTGCTATCCCTTGGAATGTCCTGAGTCTCAGGTTAGGTAATACTTTGATTTGTGACCAGAATATTGATCTTCCTTATTAGTGCTATAGAAAAAGTTTCTCTCTACAGAACCAATATTGTTTTTTCACACAATCATCTGTCCAGTCTTGTGTATACATACACATGTAAAAAAAGATGCCAAACTACCAAGATTAATTAAATTAAATTTTACCAATTTTATCAAATAATACCAGCACTTATCTCAGGCAATTACAGATAGAGTATGTCTAGACCAAAATCTATAATTTTACAGAGACCCAACCATTCCTCCAAGAGCAATTGCACCTATTGAGAGGAAATTAATATTAAAAGACAAAAGGATACTTTTGATCTGTATGTATGTATGTATGTATGTATTTATGTATGTGTGTGTGTGTGTGTATATATATATATATACACACATACATACATACATACATGTGATATATATATATATATATATATACACATACATACATACATACATACATACATGTGATATATATATATATATACACAACATACATACATACATGTGATATATATATATACACATACATACATACATGTGTATATATATATATATATATATATATGTGTATATATGTATATATATATATATATATATATATATATATATATGTATGTATGTATGTATATATATATGTATATATATATATATATATATATATATATTTTGTGTGTGTGTGTATATTAGGGGGAGCTGTAGCTTACATTTGAGTGAACTATCCCTTTAACAATTAATACAGGTAATCACAACCCTCATTTGTCTTTAGGCGACTTCTAGGTTTCAAATGGGAACAAGACAGGCAATGAAAAGTATTTGCTGTTTAATGAAACCATACCAAAACTCGCCGAAACGCAAATCTGAGAAAGATGGTGAAAGAGAGAGAGAGAGAGAGAGAGAGAGGGAGAGGGAGCAGATGAGGATGGATTGTTTGACCTTTGACATGGGCGTGGGTCCAGGACTGGCCCAGACGGGCAAACAGACGCTGTTGGTTCTGGCCGTGGACACCAGCTGTGATATATGTTTTCCTGGAAACAGAGAGAAGGAAGTCGGGGCTTTTGAAATATAGCAGATATCATTTATTTTTAATATATGGGAGTTTGGAGTGTCTGCACTAAGAGTTTTCGACCCAAATGCTTTGCGGTGGAAATTGCACTTATAAGGCTATAAGTTAAGTCAATAACAGCTGGGGACTGCTGTTTTAAATCCTATGTTTCCTTTAACCCTTGTGTTGTCTTTCCCGCGACCATGAAAAAAATCTCAATGTTTTGTTGCTTTTTTCATAAAATTGTTTTTTTTTCCCAACATTTTTATCGTCCCCCCCCCATGTCTTTGTCCCTTTTGTTGATGTTTTGTCACTTTTTCAACGTTTTAGCTGCTTTTTCCAAAGTTTTTGATGCTTACTTCCAGTGTTTTAAGTTTTTTTCGTAGTTTTTGTCACTTTTTCCAAAAAGATTTACACTTTTTTTCCCGCTAACGTTTTGTCGCCTTGTTCGACATTTTCGACACTTATTTTCCGACCTCCCATATTTCTGGAAAAAAACAAACAAACAACAAAAACAAATTCAAATTTGACCCCAGGACAACATGAGGGTTAAACCCCTGATCTTATGTATAAATACTGTGTGTGTGTGTGTGTGTGTGTGTGTGTGTGTGGGGAAGGGAACAGTAAAGCACAGCGAAGCAAAGGCCAGTCAGTTAGCGCAGGTGTGGTATCTGTGTCTGTCCATCCTCTCCAGTCATCAGCACATAAAGAATTGAGCTTTGTGCCATACACACTCATGTTACCTCAACTTTACCCTGTGGAAAAACCAGCCCAGAGTGAGGGACATGGGTTTGTTACCTGTAAAGGACTGTGGGAATGACCCAGGAGAGTTGTGGGTCAGCACCCGGTCACACTTCCTTCTGGAGTTACCACAGGGTTTTTAAATTCTGTCGCTTGTATTCCCATCCAAATCTTTTTTTTTTTTTTTAAGCACATTTCTAAAAATAAATTTTGTATTTCAACAAGTGTTAATACTAGTAAGGATAGGCAAGGTTGTGACCAGGTTATATATTAAGCACCAGTAACTCTGATACATCATGGGATTTCATTGCTGCCTATATGATGTAACAGAAGAGGTTAAGGTAACTCAATGTTTATTCAACAAACAAAACTTCTCAACCAGCATTTATTGCATCTTCTTTAATACGATAGAAGATACAGCCAATTATTCTTTTGCTACAGAGGCTGCATATTGTTTGAATGTCCCAGCAATATCAGTATTCAGTGTAATATTGGACTTTTAGTAAAAGTCACTATTGCCCTGTAATACAGCCCTGTAGTGGAACTGGATGAACATTGATGGTGGTTGGACTACTTAGTGGGCCATGGTATTCAGATTAAAATACCCATCAAGCCAGTGCAGCCAGCCATGGTAGGTTAGCCTAAGCAGATAGACATGTAGATGAAAGGCTGGGTCAAGCTGTAGATTATTTGTCATTGACATTGCGTTGGTATTCAAAAGCAGTTTAAAAGTATATACATCTTCAAGTCATACTTGGCATCTATAGAATGCTCAGCCAGCGTTTGGCATATTTCACCATGTGTATTGGTAACTGACATATCACCATGGCCACTTACTGCTACAAAATAAAAATAAAAAACTATGCAAATCTCACAAAGCAACAGACAAACAGCAGACATCTCTTTTCTGATCCATTCCAATTAATGCTGCAACGGTTCCACAAAGTCCCTCCTGTTGGAACACCTGGCTGTTTTAAGGGGGCTCCTCAAGGACCTTGAGGTCCAGGGGCCGAACCTGGAGCTTCCTCAGCTCGAGCCCCGGGGCCACCCTGCCTTTTGTCCCCGGGACGGCAGCACTGCTCGTATTCCTCGCTCCCAATCCCAGCTCCGTAAGAGAATACCCCAACTACATGGGGTCCAAGGAGTGGTCACGACATTAAGTGCATGTGAATGCATGCATTTGTGTGTGTGTGTGTGTGTGTGTGTGTGTGTGTTGTTCTGCGTTCTTAATTGAGTGACTGGGTGGCTGTCCATGTGCTGCCGCTGACTGGAGCTGAATAGTGCACCTGCATCATTGTTAGAAGTGCAACGCTCGACCCCTCACCCCTGACTTTTGGTCTGTAACTGTAAACCTGGAAATACTGGAATACAGCAGGGATGTGCTAGACCTCCCAATGTAGGGACACTTTGTGTGCATATGTGAATTTGCATTGTATCCCTATCAGGGTGTGCATGAGAGCATGTGTTGTAGGTGTGTGGTTGGGGGTCATCTGTGGATTCCGTTTACCTTGAAACTTCAAGGTAGCGCTTGTTGATTGAAAACGCAAAACTTCCTACAAGAGTGAACAATAGTCTCAAAGTCCCAAGTCCAGGGTTCAAACAAAGGGCCCAGGAAGTGTACAGGAGCCTGTTTGGCAGCTTTCGAACATGTGAAGCCAGCTGTGAAGGACATTAGGCTCTGACGCCAAGGCTGCTGAGAATTACAGCGTACAGTATGTTTTGAGATGAGAACTCCCTGCCAGGCCCCAGCTGTCCCTTTTTGGGTTATTACTGGCTTTATTGTTATTACTGCCTGTTTTTTAAAGGGGCATGCGAGCCAGGGGAGTAATCCGCCCGTCAGCACTCACATTAATGGCCTAATTGGTCTTTTCTCTCCCAGTCAAAACGCAGGCCTCAGCCTCACGGAAATGCTAAGCCCTCAGAGCCCCTCGTGCCTAAATTCCCCAGAAATGCATGATGTCTCTGCAAAGTGGAGCTGTCACTACCCTTCTCTCTCATTCACATTGTTGTCATTCCTGCTTATTATTATTTTTTTTTCTTCCCTTATTCGGTTTCCCTCCATCATGCTTGTATCATTTGTGGCACCAACTTGAATGGAACTTCAGTGACTTTAACTCGCAGGCTTAACGTGGGTAATGTATTGTCAACCATAAGTCTAATATGTACACAGGACATGAAGAGCAGCATTACATAAACGAAAGAATGACTCATCTGGGATTTTTTTTTTATTTAATTACTTACGGTTTACTTGATTTGACATCAAGGATTGCCAGATAGCAATGTCCTAAAAGGTGTTGCTGTTATCTACTTGGTAAGTTGAATTGCTCTTCTTCGAAATGCACAAGATTGTAATGTAAATAACCTGGTTGTCAAGGTTTTCTTAGTTGATTAATTGATTGCTTGATGAAGGGGAAATTAACCAACAACCATTTTAATAATTTATGCTATCTTCAGGAGTTTGCTGCTTTCTGTTTCGTTATTTATTTGTAAATGGAATATTTGGTTTTTTTTGAATCGCTGGTCGGACGAAACAAGCAAGAGGTTCCGGTGGAAATCTTCTCAAATTTTCAAAATGACATTTAAACAGAGTTTTGGAGTGTTTTGACATTTTTGCTTGATAAATGGAACGATTGATTAATCAGCCTAAATGACAGGGCTACAAAAGCAAGAGCATCTTATCACCGCTAATTAGGATGCTTTAGATTCCATCCATTGGCCCAATTTACATTGTTGTCTGGTCGGGGCACTGGCAGAGATTATTCTCGCACCACACTTAACGACAAAACTAAATCCAGATGGCCTCCTAAAAACGAGTAGGTGTGCACTCCATCCAGAAAAAACTGGACTCCTCATCGTCGCATCTCTTGCCTCTCTTGCCTCTCTTGTCTCTTTGGTATTCATTGGTATAATCACATCACACACCAGCAGCCCAGTTAGTGAGTGTACATGTGCGGTTTACTGATGTCACTTCACATGATTTCTGGGTATTGAAGTTCACAGCTTTCATTTAGTTCTCACTGTCATTTCAAGCCAGCTTTAAACCCTCCAATACAGCTTTACTGGCAGCATAGGGACTTAAGTGCAGCAGTTTGAGGTGTTAATGCCTTGCTTGAGGGCACTTTAGCAGGAGGCTGTTCATTGGGGAGTCCCTGGGCGGCTGGGAGACCCTTGTCAATTTTGGCTAAAATTGCTAAACTTGCTTCAAGCTTTCCTGCCCGTCCTTGTAGCAGAGTTTTTTTCCCCCCTTGGTTGATGATGTAACAAAATTTGAGAGTTGCAGAGCACTGTCCACTGTCACCCTCCATTTCAGACACCAACTAAAACACCACTTTCGAATTGTTTGCACTATCTATTAGCTTTACAAATGATATTGTCGTTTTTGTTCCAAGCACAACCAGAGCGTGTGGAAACCTTTCACCACGTCCCTGTTTTGTCAACACTCTCAGACTTTATTTGTCATGACCTAATTGTGTAGGTGGCAGGCAACCTTTTCTGAATGTTCTGAGTGTTCCAGCGCCTTGTGTTCCCCTGTGACTCGTGTGCGGGGAGAGGTCAGCCACAGTGTGAACGTAGCTATCTGCAGACTGGGGGTTAGCCAGCCAAATGAAGAGATTAGTACAATGTGAACCGCCACAGGTGGATGCAGTTATTCTATCATTTCCTAAACTTAATTAAATCAGCAACAGAGTGAGGACACAGAGGCCTGAGCAATTGACGCCTATCAACGTGGCCATCGACATCACCGGCTACTCGGTAGTTTAATTTGCAATTTAGCCCCTTCTCCTGCTCCCCTTTAGCTAACTGAGAAAGTCTCTCACACACACACACACACACACACACACACACACACACACACACACACACACACACACACACACACACACACCCTTGTCAGATCAACCAAGTTGGGAGGTTAGGGGTTGGAGGTTGGGGAGGTGAAGGAGTAGAGCTCAGTTGGCAGTTTAGTAGGTGTGTGTGTGTGTGTGTGTGTGTGTGTGTGTGTGTGTGTGTGTGTCGGGGAGGGGAGGGGAGGGGTTTGGGGAGAGCTCATGTGTTAGTGTAACTGAAGCTGTCATCCAGCCCCAGGGTCACCTCCCCAAAGCACGCCGGCTGTCTCTTTTAATAGACTAAACACATATGTCTCTCTATACCAACACATGATGAGGAGAGAGAGAGGAGGGGGTGGGGGGCATAGGAGGGCAGGAGAGGAGAGTGTGGATTGACTTCATAATTGGCCTGTCACAATGTTCTAATGGTAAATGGAAATTGACAATAACATGAGACTTTGCCATTTGGCCACATCATCCTGCCCTTTGATTAGCAGAAGCTGCAGCCACTTTGCGTTGGCACTTGTCAGTGAATGCATCAGAAACAACAATCACTTAATGACTGAAACCAAGAAAACCAACTCGCCTGTTTATGGTTAACACTTTCTGTGACAAGCTATATGTATGTATATATATATAGTGCGCATAATTACACAAAGGGGAAACACTTTTCTGATATACCGGTATGGTGGCTGATGCAACACCCCGATATGTTTGTATCTGTTCTAAGGATAAGCATTTTCTGCATGTTATTAACTAGTTACCTATTAGAAGAATCCGACGGAAGTTTGTTATCTCAGTTCAAATGCAGAACAAAGAATAAGAAGCGCTAGACTTTTTCTAGACAACACCATAACTCGTAATCTTTTCTAGGAAAATATATTTTGGCAATTGTCCCTTTTATGAATGAGTCATTTTAAATGTGTGTCATTTGCTTTAAGTGAATTAGCCTAATGATTTCCGGGTAAAGAGATTATAAACATATAAGTAACGTAATATGATGATAAAAGATATAGCATTTGTGAGATGCCTGTTATATGCAGTCCCATATTGTAAAAAAGTGAGATTGCCATGTATAGGTGTTACATAAATACTGTGAAAGTATCAAAAGGCTCAACCCACAGAGACATGGAAACAGCCAGTATTCGAAAACTGTGCCTGTGCAGAGCGCAGATGTGGAAGACCCCAGAAACGCTGACCAATCAGAGCAGACTGGGTGGATACAGGTATATTCAGACGGACTGTATGAGAATAAGAATGTGTTTTTAAACATTAAAGCATGTAAACGTGTTCAAGTAGAAACCCCAAATACAAGTATGAACCTGAAACTGAGCATAATATGGGACCTTTAAGCATTCTTAATGCCCCTCAATTTTACTTTACAAATTGCACTTTTCTAAATGACGCAAATGTATCAATTTTTTGGAGCTGTGTGTTCAAGTTGGTTTAGGAAACAACAGTGAGTAAGACTTGACTGAATCAGGCTTGAAGCGAAAAGATGATGTACATTTTCTTTCCTCCCCAGAGATGTTGCTCAGATGTGATTTGTTTGAGTCTGTATCGGTCGTACTTTACTATTGTACTGTTTATGAATTATTATACAATGGCGAAGCTGTAGTTGGTAAAGAGGAGAATAGAAGATAGCAGATGGTTTGAGGAAATGAGTAAAAACCAGTGTTGCGTAAATCAATTTGGTAATATGACGTTTTCCTGTAATGAGTATTATGATGCAATGTATACAATGATAATAATTTAGTATCATGAATAGTCCACAATCAAGATGCTGTTGGGTAATTAGTCATATATAGGCCTTCACGTCTGAGCGCCGCACATCTGCACATGGAAAACTGAACAATCAGCCATCTGAAAATATTGTCGGTGGTGTAATGAATAATGTAGCCAAATGTAGGTCAATGTGACAGTAAAGTCATTTGTTTTTAACAACACCCCTGCAGGTCTTAGTCATTCCAATGCAATGCAATGCAATGAGTTTTAGTGAAATGTCAGGTCAGCTAGGCTAGAAACCAAAGAGTTTTCTCATCGCTAAGATGTTGACACTTTTGAGGAAAGAGAATATTCTTCTTTTAATGATTCTTACTCAACATGCCTTTACTGTCAAAGATGAACCTTTTTTTTTTTTTTACAGTGAAACTTGAACTTGAAAAAATAGCGTGAAGAAGAATTTTCCTAAACCATTCCTGCACCGTGAATCTCATTTTCGTTGACAAGGTGTTTGCTCAGCATCTAAGCGTGCATGTTTTTGTTAAAATGTGACGTAATCGCTGCATCCGTTTGTGACTCATTTGGTGAATTTAAGTTGACCGTAACTGCTGTTCCTCGTGAAGACGGTGAAAACCAACTACAGCAACCATTCAAGTCAACAGAGGACAAGCACTTGATACTAAAATAATTCATTCTGCGTGTGTAGTATCACTTTAGGTAATTAGTTGGCTAGTTAAGTAGCTAATTACCAGCCATAATTACTATTGTAGCTGCGAGCAGCTGCATTTTTTGCAAGTGTTTTTGGGTACTGACACACGTTTTGTTGGAATTTTGATGCATAAATATTCTTCATATATTATTGTTCCCCTCGCACAAGTCTTAGCTGCTGAACAGCACTTCTTCTTCTTTAATGTAAGTAAAAAACGTGTCCTGTTGCACTAATGCCAGTGGTTTTGCTTTAGTCCTACAGGACACATTCTTTACTCCCTTTAGAGAAAAGCGAAAATTATTTTAGTGGACTGTAACTAAATTCTCATTATACAAAAGAACAATTATTGTTTCTGCCCATTTTTGTAATTGGTTTTGGGAGCATCCTTACTAGCTGAACGGCATAGTTATTTGACGATTTTGGTGAGAACGGTTTGTACTGTAGGAGGAGGAGGAAGAAGAGAAGACGAGGTGTGGGGGTAGCGGGTAACCAGAAGGGGTCCAGAAGTGAGTCAGAGGAGCCTTCAGAGAGCTGCTGGCTGGCTGTGCTGTTGAACTTGGCCTTGCCATCACTCCGGTGTAACCCAACACCATGCACAGAGGGGCCTGACAGACCCGGGGGGGGACTTGGGGGGAAGGGGGGCAGGGGCCCGCTGGGACGCAGAGTGCATTTCAAACCCATCAGTGTCAGTTAGTTCACTAAGTGGTGACATAATCACCGTCGCCATGGCTGCTCCTCTGGGAGAGCCAGGCATGGAGGGAGAGCCTCCCCCCCGCCACCCCCTCCAAATGTAGCTCTGCTGGCGTGGAGCAGAGGCGCTTTAACCGATCTGCTCTTCTTCTGTATTGGTACCAATTTCTCAGATGTGTGGTATTACAGTACGAGGATATAGTACACTGGTCAATATAATCCATGGGGAACTCAGTCACAGCCGTTTATTAGCCTGCGGTAGAACTGTTACACAAAGAAGTACAAGGAGCCCCAACAACGCACTGCTCTTTTGAAAGGGGCCACAAGCCAAAACGGTTGGAAACCGTACTGGTTTAATGTTTAACAATGTGTTGTATCCTATGAGATTAGCTGTGTTTTTATGTGTAATATCTTAATCTGAAAAGTCACTACAAATGCAATTGGGTAAAATGTGCAATATTTAAAGTAAATTGTGTTGTAACATTTTAGATTTTTAAACGAGCCTTTCCTACCTCGATGTCTGCCACTGGTTTGCATTCATTTAGCATGAGATCAACTTGCACAGACTTGAAACTTCCGCTTCAGTTGTGTAATCCATCACAGTGACTATCACATCTGCCTGAAAGATATGAAAACCGCATTCAAAAATGCATGCTTTGACAAATGATCAGCAATTATGGAAAGTATATGTAAATAGTAAATGGGCTACACTGATCTGAACGTATGTTCCTTGGCCAAACATTACTTATTGATTACTGTACTTACTGACACAAAGTTAGTGTAGGCTGAGAGATAAAGACCTCTTAACTGATAATAAAAGACTAGAGAAACGGTTAAATAACAAAAAGCTTATTAAAAAACAAAAGCCTTTGCATCACAGCTCTTAAAAAATATGTAAAAATTCATATTTTCACGTATACAATATCACATTTTGTTGCTTCACAACACAGACGTAGCAGAAAAACAATTCTAAAATCAACATGAAAACATAGACACAAGATCAACGAAGCATCTTAGGACATAAAAGAAGGACACATATGACTGTACAGACAATACGACATCTTAAATAGCAACTGTAATAATTAAAGTGCAAAAAGTGCTGGTGCAAATTGCACTTTTGCTGTGTTGTGCTAAGATTTACTGTTGGAGTTCAGCAGCTTGATAGACTATATCAAGAATAATAGGGTTTATTCTTTTTATTCTCCTTCTAAAGTAGAGACAGCAATTATATTGCATGTAGAAAGATTTTTATGTGCCGCTGAAAAAGCCCAAAGACCACTGATGTTGTAAAACAATAAAACATGAAAAAGTTAGTATTGTTTTTAACTTATTCTGAATATGTTAACTGATACAGTAAGGGATGGGTGTAGCCAAAGCTCCCCATCTAAATAAACAGCTACTGCATGTGACTGCCAGGGTTAACACCGTTTTGGTAAGCTTTCATTAGTTTTGTGCATTTCGACCTAATTTGCCTCCGTTTGTGCCTTTTTTATATTATGCAATGTTGAGATGACAACATAAATATGCCCTAATGAAGTCGCTCTTGAGCAGGGGCATGCAGCAGTGAGTTCGCCACTGTTTTGTTTCCTGTTTCAACCACATGAATAGTGAGGAAACTACCAGGGCTGTCACAGGAAGACAACGGGTCCGATCCAAATGACTGGTACGACTTTTCACAGAGAACTTGAAAGTGATGCTGTTTTTCACATCTCACCTACATGTTTCCATTTCAGAATCTGAAAAAAAATGAAGGAAGGAGCTTGTGCACCTCCCTGCCGCTCTTAAGGTCGCAGGCCCCCATGTTGTTGTTGTTGTTGTTGTAGTAGCATGGATTTCTCTTTCCACCAATTTTTGAAAAAGCACAATATATGAATCACATTGCACACTCATAAAGTAGAGATACACAAGAGATGCAACTGTAGCACATTTTTAGAACACAAGGTTGAGGTCTAAAAACCAGTCCTGTGTAGCTTTGTGTAAATCAAAGTTGGAAACGGACATACTACTACTATGCTAACAATAAATTAAGCAGTGGTGGAATGTAACTAAGTACATTTACTCAAGTACTGTACTTAAGTACAAATTTGAGGTACTTGTACTTGAGTCTTTTCTTTTCATGCTACTTTCTATTGCTACTCCGCTACATTTCAGAGATAAATATTGTACTTTTTACTCCACTACATTCATCTCACAGCTTTAGTTACTTTACAAATTCAGATTTTTGCACACAAAACACACGTAGTTTATAAAATACAATCTTCTTTTATAAATTAAACTACCCAGCAATATACAGGCCTACAAGTCCAGCTGAAATGACGAGCCGATTAAACGTTTAGTTGATTGACAGAACTTTTTTGATCGTTTCCAGTTTCTAAAATGGGAGGATTTTTCTGCATTGCGTACTTTTACTTTTAATACTTTAAGTACATTTTCCTGATGATACTGACATACCTTACAAGTATTTTTACAGTGTGGTATTAATACTTTTACTTAGTAAAGGATCTGAATACTTCTTCCACCAAATTAAGCAAAGTACATGAAAGCTCTACAGATGTACCATAGCAGGCACATTATCTTCTGCGAGAGCAAATCTGTACAGTTTTACATTCATTTGGAAGATGCTTTTGCAAAACTGTGACTTACAATACGTGCATTCAGACTAGATATGTGTCATCTACTACCGAACAAAATCCTGGCAGCTACAGAACATGCTTTAGAAAATTAATAATAAAATAAAAATAGGCAAGGTTAGGCAGTGATGCTTCCAACATGGTAACACAGCACACAGTATTGGTGGGTGGGAAGCTGGTGAGGGATCATGTCCTTGATTTGGCACGTATCAACCGAAATGTGTCATTAAGTAATGAAGAACTATCAAGATTCTTTGTGTTGTTCGCTTGTTCTTTAAACAGATATGGCTTAACATGAAATGTTGGTATAGCTGCTTCTTATTGCAAATGTCTTAAAGTGCTCATATTGTGCTTTTTTACTTTTCCCCTTTCCTTTATTGTGTTATATATCTTTTTTTGTGCACGTTATAGATTTAAAAAGTGAAAAAGTCCCAAGTTCACAAATTGCTCCAAACAGCTCTATTGTAGTCCAGCCTTTACTTCAGAGACAAACGTGGTCACTTTGTAACACACGTTATAACGCTCGCCTAGCTTCTAGCGTGGCACGCCCTCATACTCTGCTTCTGACTGGCTAGTAGTCCTTACCTAGCTACTGCGCATGTTCGACTCCCAACAAAGATGGTATAGAAGTGAGATGTCTCACTCTGTAGCTAAAACGGAGAGCTCAACACACAGGGTGAAAAGAGGGGCTGCAGCAATGTGCAGTACAACAAAAATATGGTGTTTTCTGAAAATTAAACCATGTAAACCTATTCTGATATAACCTCTGAATACAAATATGAACCTGAAAATGAGCATAATATGAGCACTTTAAATGTCTTAACGATTGTAAGCATCATGTTTTCTTGTTTCAGATGGCTTTAAATGCAGTCTCAG